>NC_135536.1:38785411-39086661 GCF_045843805.1 Urocitellus parryii
GCAAAAATATTGATACAGGCACCTTTGGATTTTATGACTGCCAGCCAGCAATTCACATTCATATGGTAATTGGACTCATGCTGTCTAGCTGGGCCCATTTTCAGGACTCAGGTTACTCATGTCACTCTTGTAATGGGAGAGTTCCCATTGGTTGGGAAAGGATGGTAGGAGGGTGTTCCGGGGGAAGGGGAAACCCCCCGGCTCAGGTAGAACACACACGTGGCGGACCCACCTGTTAGGGGACGCGCACGGCCTCTCTCTAAATAAAACTTTGTCTCAGTTTGACTGGCTTGTGTTTTTGTGCCCAACCGGGTTGCAAGATTGCAAGCCCGAGTGCACTGACAGCTCAGCAGGGAATCGCTCAGCAGGGGTGCCGCAGGCAGTGCTCGGCAGCAGGAGCGGGACTCAGCCGGCCCGGGGCCGGGCAGTTTGCGGCATTTTGGTGGCCCTGTACCGGGAACGCCCAAAATTTAAAGGTGAGTAATATCGCTCGCCCCTAAGGAAAGGCGACAGAATGGGTATTTCTGTTTTGATTTATTCTGCTCTTATTTCAGGCTCTCTAGCCTTACAATTTTTTCAGACGAGTTGGGATAAATGGTTAACTCAAGGTTTGAAGTTATTCGGCCCTGAGAGAGAGAAAATTGACATAATCATTTTCCTCCTCTCCGTTTCTGTTTCATTCTGTTTTGGCTTTCTTCTATCCTATCTTATTGGGTTACGTTACCTTTATAGTAGATTAGAATCTAGTAAAAAACAAACCGAAAAACTGTTAAGTAAATTGTTAGAGGTCCAAGCCATGGCAGAAAACATATTAGGTCAAGCAAAACAAAAGGTCTCTCAAGCTAGTCAGATAGAAGAAAATTTGAACAAGGCAAGCTCAGGGAAAAAACGGTCGTCAGATAGGGAGGCTGCTACTAACTCCGTTCCACCACCAGAGGGCATAGTTCAACCAACAGCTTTACCTGCCTCCATAGATGATGAACAGAATCCTGAGGCGGGACCCCAAAAACTAGCATGCCCTGTAGTTGAGCAGGGAGAAGAAAAAGAACGAGTTTACCGTGCCTTAGATTTCAAAATAATAAAGCAATTAAAGGAAGCTGTAGCAGCCTACGGCCCGGCCGCTCCCTTCACAGTCAGTATGGTCGAATCTATTACCGGCTGGAACTTAACACCAGCAGATTGGGCTAACGTGTGTAATTCTGTGCTAAATAGAGGACAGTATTTATTATGGAAAATTGCCAATGAGGAATTTTGCAAGGAGACAGCTAGGCAAAATGCAGAAGCAGGTTACCCTGAACGAGGCCTGAAAATGTTACTGGGAAAAGAGGAGTTTCAAGAACAAATGCAACAGCTCAGATATGATCCTGGCGTATACGCTCAAGTCGCTATAAATGCAATTAAGGCATGGAAAACTTTAAAGGGACAAGGGGATTTTCAAGGTCAACTATCTAAGATAATACAAGGAGTTAATGAGCCCTACGCTGACTTTGTAGCTAGACTTATAGAAGCAGCCTCTGAGACATTTGAAAATACAGAACAGGCAATGCCATTTATAAAACAGCTGGCTTACGATCAAGCAAATCGTTGCTGCAAAGAGGTCATTAGACCGTGGAAACAGGAAGATTTAAACACATATATTAAATTATGTAGAGACATTAATGAACAAGGACAAGTCATGGCAGCTGAAGTAAAACAGGCTTTAAGTACCAAGCCAAAAACATGCTATAATTGCAATCAAGAAGGGCATTTTAAAAGAAATTGCCCCATAGGAGGAGGGTTTAACAAAGCTAAGTAATAAAAGAGTAGAATCCCGGGTATTTGCCCACGATGCCATAGAGGGAGACATTGGGCTAATGAATGCCATTCTCAAACCACCATAGAGGGTATTCCGTTATCAAAAAATGGACAAAGACCAAGTGTCTACCCACGATATCGTGGAGAAAGGCATCAGGCCCCGTTGTCAAAAAACGAATTGGAGGGCCCAATGCCCCGGGGCCCAAAACCACAAATATACGGGGCAATGGAGGAACCCAGCAGCACCATCAAGGTGGTGCCCAGGACGCATTATCCATCAGATCCCTCATCAGACAGACTAGAGGGAGCGCAGGGTTGGACATCTGTGCCTCTGCCAGAGCAGTATTAACTCCAGAGATGGGAGTTCAAATCATTCCCACAGGAATAAAAGGACCTCTTCCCCAGGGAACAGTAGGCTTATTATTAGGACGCAGTTCTTCTACACTTAAAGGACTTATGATAAGTCCTGGGGTAATTGATCCCGATTATGAGGGTGAAATAAAAATCATAGCTAGTTCTCCAAGAGGTATATCAGTAATTTCATCAGGAGATAGAATAGCACAGTTATTAATAATACCAAGCCTACATGATAAATTTTCCAGTTGTAATGTAGAAAGAGGTTCCAAGGGATTAGGCTCCACAGGTGTAGATTGGGCTATGCTATCTTTAAATTTAGATTCTCGCCCTATGCTAAAATTAAATATTCAAGGGCATGATTTTAATGGACTGCTGGACACAGGCGCTGACCTCAGCATCATATCTCGCCAGGAATGGCCTAAACATTGGCCATTACAGCAAGCGACCCAAACGCTTAGAGGCCTAGGAGTGGCAACTAATCCCCATAGAAGTGCAATGGTATTAGATTGGAGGGATCCTGAAGGATGTGAAGGAACTATACAGCCCTATGTATTGGACCATCTCCCCATAAATTTATGGGGACGAGACGTCCTAGATCAATTAGGATTGACATTAACAAATAACGTCAATCCTAACGCGCCCACTACTAGGGCAAAACAAGGCTTTAGAAAAGAAAAGAGATTAAGAAATCAAGAACAAGATATAACAGCACCAATTCAAGTAGATCAAGAGATAGATAAACATGGATTGGGTTTTCAAAAAGGGCCACTGAGACAATCAAAATTACTTGGAAATCAGAAAGACCAGTGTGGGTTCCTCAGTGGCCCCTAACTAAAGAAAAGATACAAGTAGCCCATGATCTGGTCAAACAGCAATTAGCGGAAGGACATATACAACCTTCCGTATCTCCCCATAATACTCCCATTTTTGTTATTAAAAAGAAATCTGGTAAATGGAGATTATTACAAGATTTAAGAGCCATTAATAATGAGATGGTTATTATGGGACCTGCTCAATCAGGGATTCCCCAACTGTCTGCTTTACCAAAAACGTGGCATGTTCTAGCTATAGATATTAAAGATTGTTTCTTCTCAATTCCAATTCACCCCGAGGATAGTCCACATTTTGCATTTACTATCCCTGCACTGAATCATGAAGGTCCTGATCAGAGATATGAATGGAAAGTACTCCCTCAAGGGATGGCTAACAGCCCAACTTTGTGCCAAATTTATGTTGATAAAGCAATCCAGCCACTTAGAAATCAAAACCCTGAACTACAGATATTTCACTATATGGATGATGTGTTAATGGCACATAAAGATAAAAACACATTGCTAGAATGTTATGCCACGCTTACAAACTTATTAAAAAATTATAATCTAGAGATAGCAATAGATAAAGTACAATTAAATCTTCCAATTAATTATTTAGGAGTTCTATTATCCTCAACCATGGTCCGTCCACCAAAAATTCAAATACGAGTAGATCAACTCAAATCACTTAATGACTTTCAAAAGTTATTGGGAGATATAAATTGGATAAGGCCTTATCTAGGCATACCAACAGGAGAATTAGGACCTTTATTTGATATTTTAAAAGGTCCATCAGATCCAAATTCACCCCGCATGTTAACGCCTGAAGCTAGAAAGGCATTAAAAATCATTGAAACATATATGGAAAATATGCATTTGGATAGAATTGATATAAGTTTGCCTTTATTATTTATTGTATTACCAACAAAAAATATTCCTACAGGGGTATTTTGGCAAGAAGGTCCATTATTATGGATACATTTATCTTATTCTCCTAATACTATTCTTACTAGATATCCTGAGGCTGTAGGGCAATTAATACTCAAAGGAATAAAAGCAGCAAAAGGAGTGTTTGGGATTTCTCCCAATAAAATTATTACTCCATATACTATGGATCAAATTGATGAGTTAGCTAATGAGTTAAATACTTGGGCAATAATCATGTGTAAATCTAGTGTTGCATTTGATAATCACTTGCCATCTAATCCTTTGTTGTCCTTTTGGTCTAAGCATCCTGTAGTTTTTCCAAAAATGACGAGAAAAACCCCTATCATAAATGCTCCAAATATATTCACTGATGGGTCAAATAATGGTACAGCAGCAGTAGTTACTCCTGATCAAACTTTTACATTTTTAGTACCCAAACAATCAGCTCAAAAGGTAGAGCTCAATGCAGTATTGCAAGCTTTTATGATGTTCAAAGATTCTACATTTAATTTATTTTCTGATAGTCAGTATGTAGTTAATGCTATCGTATCTCTTGAAGATGCTGGTAGGATTTCTCCTTCCTCTACTGTTTTCTCTTTGTTTTCTGCTATACAAAGTCTAATCTGGGATAGAAAGGATCCATTCTTTATAGGACATATCAGAGCACATACAGGATTGCCTGGAGCCCTTAGTTTGGGTAATGAACTAGCAGATAAATCTACACATGACATACATATTTTCTCCACAATAGAAGAAGCTATAAATTTTCATAAAAGGTTCCATGTCAATGCTAATACTTTACAAAAACGTTTTAAAATAACTAAAGAACAAGCCAGACATATAATAAAACAATGTCAAAATTGTGTGACATTTTTGCCACAAGTTAATCTTGGAGTCAATCCTAGAGGACTGATACCTAACCATATTTGGCAGATGGACGTCACACACTTGCCAGAATTTGGAAAATTAAAATATTTACATGTTACAGTTGATACTTCTTCTGGATTTTTGATGGGCTCCCTTCATCCCGGAGAAAAAACTAAAGATGTTATAGCTCATTGCTTACAAAATTTTGCCACTGTGGGTGTTCCTAAACAGTTAAAAACCGATAACGGTCCTGGTTACATCTCCAAGTCTTTTAAACAATTTTGCTCATCATTTGGCATTACTCATATAACAGGAATCCCATACAACCCACAGGGACAAGGCATAGTTGAAAGAGCTCATCAAACTATAAAAATGTACTTATTAAAGCAAAGGGAGGGAATTAGTAAGTGGTATATATCCCCCAAAGATAAACTTAAAATAACCCTTTTTACTCTAAACTTTCTAAATTTGGATTCATCAGGACTTAGTGCTGCGGAAAGACATATGTATCCGAAAAATGTACATAAGCCTAAGGTACTTTGGAAAGATATTCTAACAGGACAATGGAAAGGTCCGGACCCAGTAATAGTCTGGAGTCGGGGCTCCGTCTGTGTTTTTCCACAGGAGGAACAGCAACCAATTTGGATTCCAGAGAGATTAACTAAAACAATTTCTACAGAAAAAGAAGATGATTTGACTCAAATCCATAACAGCTGATATCCAGAGTTCCAGCCTGGCTATTCTTGCATCTGCGACAGTGATTTACCACGGTGCCTTTTTCAATATCTATTTTATTATTTGCATTTTTCCCACATCATAAAGTTCTATTTTATTTTATTTTATTTTATTTTACCTTATTTTTTAAGCTCATACAAACCTAGGTTAATGTTTTTCTGATCAGTTTTATTTTTTTGACTGTGTTTTATTTATTTATTTATTTTTAACTGTAAAGTTTTTAAACATTGCAATGGAGATTTCACCTAGCTATAGCTACAAGGCCTTTATTTACTATTGTCTTATATGTTCTATGTTATGTATGCTGTTTTGTGTTGTATGTCTGTATGTGTGTATGTCCATATTTCATTTATAAGGAGCGCTCATGTATATATAGATACAAGTATTCAAAAAAAAAAATTTAGTCACGTGACTTATATGGTTTAATTTACTTTAGGTAAACAGCTGTTATTAAATTTTGTTTTTAAAGGTGGTTAACAGATATGTTTGTTTACTTTCACCTTTCCTTTTCATTATATTTCATAATTCTGTTCAGGATAATGTCTCTTTAGCAACATGGCCATAATTCCCATCTCCATCCCAGTGCCGGTGAAGACTAAGACCAAACTACAACTTTTATGATAGCTATCACTATAAACTGTATAAATTGATACATCAATCAAAATAACTCAATAAGACTGCTCAATCAAGGACTTAATTTACTTTGGGAGGAAATGGACATATTGATAGACTCCTCCAATTTGAACTGCTCAATCAAGGACTTAATTTACCTTGGGAGGAAATGGACATATTGATAGACTCCTCCACTTTGAACTGCTTACACAACTTGCCTGGACTATGTATCACCTGTATGCATTGTGCTCTATTTGTTGATACAGCGAACTGGTAGTGCTATATCTTAGCCGATGTGTCACCAGTGTTTCCAAAGGAGCCGTCAATTGGCTTGGTGTCGTGGCAATTCTGCGTCTTTCTCCCTTCTGCTAGTGATGGTCTGATTTTGGGGGCCAACAGAGGTGAGGCAAGAACCTCACCCCCCCACTGGCACCAAGGTTAAATTTGGGGGCCAACAGAGGTGAGGCAAGAACCTCACCCCCCCACTGGTGCATAGGCCTATTACACAGGTATGGCTATATACTGGACCGGTAGTCAGTGACGGGTATGATTCGGTTACAGTGGTATCAACCTAAGCCAGGAGACTGACGCAATAAGGTCAGTTTTCCCATGACGGGTAAGAACCATATGTGAATTGGACATACCTAACAGGCACGGTCCCTAGCCACATTTGCCTGTTGTTTATTTAAACAGAAGGGGGCAGATGTTAGGAGCCACAGCAAAAATATTGATACAGGCACCTTTGGATTTTATGACTGCCAGCCAGCAATTCACATTCATATGGTAATTGGACTCATGCTGTCTAGCTGGGCCCATTTTCAGGACTCAGGTTACTCATGTCACTCTTGTAATGGGAGAGTTCCCATTGGTTGGGAAAGGATGGTAGGAGGGTGTTCCGGGGGAAGGGGAAACCCCCCGGCTCAGGTAGAACACACACGTGGCGGACCCACCTGTTAGGGGACGCACACGGCCTCTCTCTAAATAAAACTTTGTCTCAGTTTGACTGGCTTGTGTTTTTGTGCCCAACCGGGTTGCAAGATTGCAAGCCCGCGTGCACTGACAGCTCAGCAGGGAATCGCTCAGCAGGGGTGCCGCAGGCAGTGCTCGGCAGCAGGAGCGGGACTCAGCCGGCCCGGGGCCGGGCAGTTTGCGGCACACTCCCATAGAGACCTTGTGGTGTTCTACATGCGTTTTGTATTAAAAAAAAGATATTATAGTTCCATGAGTGCTAATCATATTATTTTAAAAGAATACAACAGAAGCTCATGTTTAGTAACATTCTAGCAATTTCTTATTTCATTGGTATTTCTATAGCAGCTTCCCTTATGACTTCCCTCAGAATGAGGTAATCTGAGATTATTTTTGTATTCATAGTCTTACTGAACCAATACTAAGAATTTTATACTCACTTTACCTTCTATATTAACTCTAGGCCAAATTTGTCTTTTCCAATATCATTCTTATAAGGCAGTTGTTGGACTTAAAATCTTTTATCTGCTCATAAAGAGGAAACATTTTTTGATGGTCAATATTTTTTAAATGCAAACTAGAAATATGTCTAAGCAAAGATCATTTATTCTGACCCCATAAAAGAGTTAAGGATTTAAATTATTAAATTTTCCTGTTGGCTACCTAATCAACACTTTATGCTTTAGTTGAGAAAGAAAAAGACTCACTTTATCTCTGTTTGGTAAATATTTTAAAATGCAATGCTCATACACACAGTTTGGTTCTTCAATTACTTTTCCTCCACACTGACAAACCATCTAACGCTATTTAATGGCCTCTCCTAGAGCGCTTCGTGATTCAGAGTCTTCCAGCTGTGACAAATCAAAAGGCACCTATGTATTCTTTGGGGTTTTTATTTGCAAAAATGTCAAAAATTCAATTTAGTTTTGATTTTGATGTACATTAATCTTCACAACCTTTTATGCATCAATTAACTGGTAAAAGTTACCAGGGCATCTCTTCACTGAATGTGTCAAGGAGGCCTTTTAGTCTGTGTTTTTTTTTTTTTTTTAAAGTATATATCTTTGCTGTTTTCACAGTGAGCTAGCTACTTGGGCTTTCATTTTGGAAACCTGATTTATATGAAAACAAGTTTAGTTGAAGTTCCCAAAAAGTGCATACTTTCTACCCAGCATGCTTCTAGAGAGGCAGAGTCCCAGTAGGAGCCCTCACAATGAGGATAAAGATTATATATATATTAGTATACACATACATGTACATACATACATACATACATATTTGTCTATATGTAGGTATATGTGTATATAACTTCTGTGGTTTTCCTCTTTCTAATTTTTAAACATTTATCATAAAGCTGGAACAACTTTAGAAGACAGTTAGCCTGAACCTTTCATTTTACAGATTAGAAAATGAGGCAAAGTTGCTCTTGTCAGAAAGCAGCCATTTCATGATACATTCAAGGTAAAGACTCAGTTCCTTTAAGCCTCTCACGAATATTATGCTACTCTTCTCAGTCTGAGAAATTTTGCATTTGGAATTATGAGTCTAGCTTGCCCACCTTCTCAGAGCTGTTCATATCTACATTGATGCTCATAAAGAGCGGTAAGTTCCTTAGAAACAAAAGCTGTTATACCACTCAGGATGTCTCCAGAATGTTCATTAAGATGTTTCACTATTGGCCCTAGTAGCAAGAATAAGGTGGTTTCTAATTATGAGAAAAATGAAGAACCACTCCTTCCCCATGGAAGGGAATGTACATCCGTTTAATTTTCTCCCCATACTTCAGCCTAAAACTTTTAGCATAGACGAGTGGTAGGGTTGTTTGGCTTTCCTCCCTCATATTCATCACTAGGACATAAATCACTGCTGGATACTTCTTGCTTTCTTCCCACTCTTAAGCTTTTGGAGCCAACTTTCCACTTAATCTATTATTCCTGGACCCCAGACATGGTAATTAACCTCAGAGATGGAATTTAGTCAAAAATGCACTCTGAAAACAGTGTTACGTTAGAAACATTTTAATTGTGTTCAGCAACATTTCTTAATTTAATCTGAAAGGTTACAGTATCTTCCATATCAATCAATAACCATTTAATTTCTGGATGAAGGTTGAAATGATTTTCTCTGACTTACTAGCTTGGCAAAAAGGCTATGCTTTTGGCCATTAATTCACCTTGTAAAGACTTCGCTCGAATTCCTCTGGGCTCTGAGAGAGTGGGGCACCTTTTAAGAAATAGGTCATTTTATTAAATGATAAGTCGTAAGACAACAGTTTAGATAGTGGGGCTTTTTTATTATGTACAATATTTAGAATGAGAGGATCTAAAGCTTAGGGGTGAGATGATGGGACTAATTTTCTTTCTTACTGAAAAGCCAATATATTGAGTGATTTAGATCATTGTTGTTAAATGCAATATCCAGCTGAATTCATAAATTATTTCCTATTTAGAACATAAACATTTCAGATGAAGTAGAATATTTTGCATTATATGACACCTTTGTCTGTGGACACTGTTCATAATGGGCATTATGATAAAAAAAATTGAAAGGAGGGCTGGGACTGTAGCTCAGTGGTAGAGCTCTTGCCTTGCATGTGTGAGGCACTAAGTTCGATCCTCAGCACCATATAAAAATAAATAAAGATATTCTGTCCATCTACAACTAAAAAATATTAAAAAATTGAAGGGATAAATTTGGGAAAACTTCTATGCTGATAACTTTCCCCTTCTATCAGTTTGTTGTAACAGGTTTTTATTCTATAGAATTTGTTCTTAGTCATGGTAGAAAGAGAGAGAAACATCCATGAGGTGTGAAAGCCCGAACGTTGTACAGTCATGAATTCAGGATAATCATTAGAGTTTTTTCTACCATTAATATCTGGGAAGCACCTGGTGCAGTAACCCATAACATCATGCAATATAGGTCTCGATTAAAACATTCTAACAAAGATACAAGTGAGAATTGTTACATGTGAAGGCAAGAAACAGGGGCCTTAGGGATCTTCGACTTCCACAGATCAGGATGCCAAGTATAAGTTAGATTAAGCGACATGCCAAAGGTCACATAATTAATTAATGGCAAATTTGGCCATGGAAGCTTCCTACGTCAGAACTCTTTCCACTAAAACCATACATTTCTTGAATATTTAGGACATTTATTTTAAGAAAAAAATAGCTTAATGTCTGGGCAAAGACATGCCAAGAGTTCCATTATACTTAAGCTTTTAACTGCTGCTCTTCTGGCCTCTTACTTGGCTAGCTTCTCATCCCTCTTTATATGATTCTCCCTGTAAAATCTGATAGTTTTGCCTGGATTTCCCTCTTTTGATTACAATCATCCTATTTCACCCTGTCTCAGGCAATAATGTTCTCAGCGAAACATTCATTTGCCTTCCAAACTTATCATTGGGCACCTGTGTCCACTCATTCCACTTCAAGGAACCCTGAATCCATGTTACCTCCCACTGCTTCATTATCTTCCCCTTAGATCACTGCAGAGATTCCCATGTAGGTCTCCCCATCATATGGTCATACGTTTTGACTCCCCAACTTTATCCTCCACCCTTTCCTAGGTTAGTTCCTTCTGAAACAACTCTGAGTGTATCACTTATGCACTTATAAAGCTTGTGGACCCTACAGTGTGTTTACATGCTGTATCACCTCACCTCCCCAAATAGAGTTCCCCCTGCTCCCTGGAAGACCTGGGCTGTGGCTAGGAGACCAATCCCTCAATCTTCCCTATACAGCCATAAACTTTCATAACTCTAGGCTGGTGTATGACTTTCTCCTCCTGGAACACTTTCCCTTGCCATTCATCACTTCCTAAACTCTTATCCTAGATCAAAACAGCTAAACAAATTACTTTCCTATATATAACATATCCTGGGGCCTTTGGCAGTAGTGACTCCCTGCTCCTACTTCACTCAATTCATTCATTTCTTATGGCATTTACTGAATTATTTATTACAGTCCAATACTTCTCATATTACTCTACACAAAACTTCCTATGGCCTAGTGAACAAAAGGCCGGCAACAGAGGTGAAGGGAACCTAGTTTGATTCTTGCTAACCAGTCACCAGTGATGTGACCTTGATGTGATTTTGCTCATCTTTAGTTTGTTATTTTGCTGAACACGGATAATAATTCCTGAATGTTCATCTGATGTAAGAAACTGTATACAAGGAGCCTGACATTGCCCTGGCACATTCATTAATCAACAAATGGGAGAAAACCATCCCTGTATTCCCAATCTTCATCATGTGACAAACACATTTGCTGAAATTGAAATAACAGGTATTTATACCTTTATTAACTTGGCTTCAGTAAAAAATATTATATGTATATATACACACACACACACACACACACACACACACACATGCTTGAGCATTTATCCAGCATAAGAAACAAGGGAGGGTATATATATTCTGTGACTGGTTGGTGAGTGTTTACTAGTGTTAAGATAGCTCAGTCACTTTCCTTATGAGAAGTAATATTTTGGAAATTACTAAGTAGATTGGAGAATCCATCCCTAATCTGCCTTTCTACCTCAAGGACAGAGTAGGAGGATTATGTACTTGCCAGGACTCTCTGGGGTGTTGCATTTGTGTGCCATTGTGGTCCTCTATACCTTTAGTTGAGCTGTAGTATCCGCTGCCTGGACACAGACACCAGTCTCTGGCACTGCTATGCCTAATATCAAGGTCCATGGATGACAGAAAGAACAATAGGAACCCCGAGCAAATCTGAGAGATCTCAGAACAGAAAGAGCCTGCTGTCTGACCAGGCCATGTATCTTCTGGAAGACTATAAGTTTTGTAAATAGATCCATGTCTACATAAATCCTGGGGCTAGAAGTCCAAAATCAAGTTGTCAGCAGGGTTGGTTCTTACTGAAAGCTGTGAGGAAAAGATTCATTCCAGGTCTCTCTCCTTGACCTATAGATGGTTCCTGTTCCCTTTGTCACTACCCCTTATCTACATTTGTTGCATGTCTTTCTGTGTCCAAATTAGTTCTTTTCATAAGGATAATGGTCATATTGGATTAGGGTCCCCTGATGACCTCCTTTAAATATGATGCCTCTGCAAAGTCCTTATCCCCTAATAATGTACACATTCTGAAATTCTGGGGATTGGGACTCTAATATATCTTTTTTGACAGAATGAATTCAACCCATAATACTTAGTTCCCTTAACCTCATGCCCTTTGAACGAATTACTTACTCTCTCGGACACTCCATCTACCAATGAAGGTGACATAGAATTTGTGAGACTTCTCTGGAACACATCCTTTCTTATCCCTTTCTTGGCTGTTGGCGATCTACTACTCTATAATGAGGGAAAAAGTGGAGCTTAGTTATAGGGTTGGCAATCTCGTGAAAGAAAGAGAATGTGAAAACCAGATTATGGTCTGGTCCTGTCTGATGTGGGATTCCCATTTATATCCAGGTTTCTATTAGTGTTTCTCTCATTCCATCCTCACCCATGAGCTGAACCCAGGTGAAATTCAGGACCTTTCTCAGAGACCCACAATCATCTCTACCCAATCACATCCCTCTAATTTTTTTGTTTTACCAACCAAATACATATCTCTATCAAGCAGAAAAATGAGTATGCATCATTTCTTCTCCATAGCACAGTTTTAGCAGAGATACTCAGACTTCATTATGGAAAAGGACAATTGGGTTAATTGTTGAAATGCATATTCCTGTCCTTGTCCTTGTAGAGTCAGGGTGTGGTTCCACAACCTCCAGTTTTATGACACGTTCGAATGCTTCTGATATAGATGATTTTCAAACCATGCTTTGAGAAACGCTAATTTTAGTTAAAAATTCATATTCTGAGTTTTATTATGAATATATAAAGCTGTTAGAAATAAGAAAATAAAAACATAAATAGTTCCTTTATAAGTGCTTGGCTCTTGAAAATAAAACTTTGACTTTCAAGATCATTATCTCTGCTAGGTATTTCTAAAATGTAGCTCAAATTGAATATGGTCATGTTACTTTCATGTCCATCTCTCCCTGTAACATGTGCCTGTATATGTGCATCTTTGTGTGTGTTTGTGAAAGAGGAATTTGGGGCTGAATGTTCAGGATGGAAATCATCCCAATTCCTTTGAAATCCTGTTATGCTGTTTTCCATTTGGGTCAAATGAGATCTTGATTTATCTGAATTTCAATTTCCTTCCACTTAACTGAAAGAATCTTTCAGAAAATAAGTATATTTTTATGTATATCCTTTAAATTTAGCACATTGTAGAGAAATTGTCATTATTTGTTAAAATGGATAATGTCTTCCTTTTTAATGCAAGGCCACAAGGAATTCATTTTACTCCTGAATAAGTTTTGGTTGGTGTATTTAGGTATGAGCCTCAGCTTGGCCTGGGATAGTATTTTATTGTCTTCCTCTCAAAAATTTCATGTGCCATTCTTTAGAAATGTGCTGATGGACTGGCTGCTCCAGCAAAGGCTAAATTAATCCTCCTATAAACTCCAGTGGAACCTACCTCTTACACCATGATTTCATAGGTGGCATATGTTATTATACTGATTTAGATGTCATCTTATGGATATGTCTTGTCTCCTTCTGAATTTTTCAACTCCTTAATGGCAAAGACCATGTGACCTGCCTCTGTTTTTCATGTTACCTGACAAATACCCTGAATAGGTGCTGAGAATATTCCTACACTTGAGAAGGCTAGTGATGACCTTACGCTAACTGTATGTGATTCTTTCACATCTATGCTGATGCATTTTTCTCAGATGAAGAAATCTAGACTCTAAGAAGCTCAATGACTTGAAAAGGTCCCAAAGCTAAAAAGAGACAATGACTCTTTAGATTCTGATTCCAGGGCTATGTCACCACACCATGTTACATAAGGTTTCTTTTTGGTGCCAGAAAATTATGACATATGGTATGAATTTGTTAGACCTGACTTGATTTTTTTTAAATAGGGCTGAAATATCTGAGATATCCTTGAACAGATCACAAAAGTATGTTGGATAATTTAACTTCCTTTGATGGGCTTTAAAATCAACACCTGTCTTTTTAATCTAGGCATTGCACTGCCCTAAGTCAACTAGATATTTCTCAAGACTCCTTTTAGTTCTATAATCTTTTCTGGGTGGTGAGGTATATAAGGGATTGAACTCAGGGTCACTCAACCACTGACCATATCCCCGGCCCTATTTTGTATTTTATTTTGAGACAGGGTCTCACTGAGTTGTTTAGCCCCTGCTTTTGCTGAGGGTGGCTTTGAACTCAAGATCCTCCTGCCTCAGCCTCCTGAGCCACTGGAATTATAGGCATGTGCCACTGTGCCCAGCTGGTTCTATAATCTTTTAACTTGAAGTTAATATATTTTTTGAAAACTTTGAATTTCAATTTTCCATGGACATTTTGTAAATAATATGCAAATCACAAGGTTAAATCAGCATTGATGGGCCAAATCTAGGGGTCCAGGAAAAGCAAAAAATCAAGTAACCATCCAGAAGAGTTCAGTAACAACAAGTTGTTTTTGATGAAATAAGAAATAATATTCATCTTCATGTCATATTTGGGTACTGGGTTGTTAAATTACTCTGTAAAATTTTGGATTGTATATCTGAATGAGCAGGACTTTGTGGATCTCTGAAAATTTGTGAGCATCTTGGTTATTTGCCTCAATCTACCTCTATTCCAAGTTGTGGTTTATCCCACCTGAATGTAACTTCATTTAAAATTCTCAACCTCTTTTACAACCATTTTTACTCATTTGTTATTGATATGCAGATTATAATGACCAGTGTTCAGAAACAGGATCAGCTAAAACGTTATCATTCAAAGCAGAAATTTAAGGAGTTTTGAAAAGCAAAACATGTGGAGCCCCATTAACAGATAAAGAGCACAGGACTGAAAGAACCGAAGGACAAATCGTTTATTTCAGTACATCTTGTAGAGCAAAGCATTACCAGAGGCAATCGGTACAAAAGATCAGATCAGCATCAGAAGTGCTAAATGATATTCATTTGCCATCTTCACCAAAATAATAAGATTGCATGAAAATATTTTTTATTTTGAATGTCACAGATAATTTGAATAATGTGATTTTTTTTGACCCACAATCTAGGCAAAGCTTTTCCCAGAAGATAATAGAGATGAGATGAATTGGAAGACTATAGCCAGTTACAGAAAAAGAAGCAGAACCTTTTAAATACTAATAGATAAAACAGGCAGTTCAATGCAGATTAATGCAGAATAATGATGCTTTTGATGGGTTTTTATCACAGAAGGCCATGTTCTTCATAAATTATGAGCCATAAAAAAAGGAATTTTAGTCAAAAGACAAGTCTGTTTATATCATCAATGAATGATGAGAAATAGAAAGACAAAAACCAAATAGGAATGCACAGAACGATAACTGCCTGATGACTTTATCACCAAGTTTCTATACTTTAAAAAATATCAAAGAACAAAAGATTACCCAGAAAAAACATTCCAAAGACTGTCAAAAATGACACAATTAGTTTTTACTTTGGAAAAAAAATGAAAATAGTAGTTTCTATGGAAAATAAAGTAGTGTTTGGACTCACATCTACTAAAGTCAGTTTCAAATATTGATGCTTTCAGTGTCCTCTAGGATCCCAAAGGGCATCTAAAGGACATTTTAAACTATATTTAGTATAGATTAGCATTCATTTTTTATATTAAAGATATACCTCAATTTATACACAGACATGCGTTTGAGTATCTTGTCAATAATCATCTCATAGCCAGGCACAGTGTCACACATCTGTAATCCCAATGACTCAGAGGGCTGAGGCAGGAGGATCAGAAATTCAAGGCCAGCCTCACCAACTTAGGTAGATACTGTCTGAAGATTAGAAATAAAGAGGCCTTGAGATGTCACTCAGGGTGACAGCACCCCTGGGTTCAATACTTAGTGTCCATCACCATTATCTTCCTCTGCCTCATTATTATCATTTATTAAAGAAGCTTGCAACTGAATTTTCTTTTCAGCAAAAAAATTTTAAATTGAATAATTGAATTTGAGTTTCTGATACAGTATTTTATAAAATTTCATGTTTAGTTCTCTTGCTACTTTTATAAAGCAAATGCATAAAATTGATTTGAGCTTTTGCTATATATTTTGTACTAAAATATAATATTTATCAGAGTTACCTAGTGCAGAGTTATAATATTTGCTCAATAAATTTAAGTTCAATGTGTCAAATATTTCCTTGGACATTGGTTCTAACATTTCAGGTGTTATATCTATAACTTAAGTGGCAATTCCCATGTGATGTCTCTTACCAGATCAAAATTTGAAACCAAAAGAAATAATAATTAACCAAGTTATGCTTTTTCTGTATCATGAAACTTTGTTAATATATCTTGAACCATCTTATACATTAAATTTGAGAACCAATAATTATTTGCAGAGCGACATTTTAAAAATAGGAAGGCTACAGGTCTTAATGGAATGGAGCATGCTTTGAGAGCCAAGAGCCCAAGTTATCCCTAATAGACCAGTTGTGTAAACCTGGGAGTGTTCTCCCTATCAGTGCTTCAATCTCTTCAAGTTTAAAATCCAGGTAATGAATAGTTAAATTATTTTTTACTTTTGTTATCCCATATTTTAATGCTGGTGTATTTTTTGTGACATCTTTGCTTTATCTGCACTTAGTTTACTTTGTAAATTTAGTCCAACTTGTCTATTAACATCAGATGCAATTGTCCTCTAACGCTGACAAGTGCTGGGGAGAAGAATTCAAATGCATTGGTCTACAGTCTTCCCAGAAAGCCTTCTCCTAGTGCATGTCAAGCATACGTATCAAGAGTAGGGTCCCTTCAGGAGTGTGTTAGTCAGCTTTGTGTTACTGTGATAAGAACACTTGACATGGACAACTTAAAGGAGAAGAGATTTATTTGACTCACAATGGCAGAGTTTTGAGCCCACAGTTGGCTGGCTCTAATGCTTTGGGTCCATAGTGAGGCAGGCTGTTCAGCTTATGAAGCCAGGAAGCAGAAAGAGAGAAAGAGACCACAACAAAATATAGTCCCCAAGGGCATGTCCCTGGTAAGCTTACTTCCTCCAAGTATGATCCACCTACAGTTATCCTCTTCTCTCATTATTCTATGCAAATCATTCATCCACCAAATGGACTTAACCACTGATGAGTTACAGCCTCATGATCCAATCACGGCCCAAAGGTCCTGCCTCTGGATATTGCTGTATTGGTGACCAAGCCTCCAATCCATGAGCCTCTGGGGGACACTCCAGATCCCATCCTACCACAGCAATACTGTCTCCCTGGCCTCATTTTCTCCTCTTAACATTCCCCTATGATTCTGAGGACTGAGAACCAACATCATCCCTTTTTAATGGTCTGCCTTATAATTCTGTGTTACTGGCATTCATCTCTGCTTCTTCTCTCCACATTTCATGTACTCTCGGTTTCTAAGCTGCCTTAAAACTTCCGTCTCAATTCTCTTGCTGAAAGTATCAGAAATAGACTCTACTTAAACAAAAGGAAAAATTTTGGAAGGAAATAGTGAGCTCAGTGAATGTATGAAGCCTGAAGGCCCCTGGCTTGAGCACAGGTGGAAACGACAGTGGTCAGCTGGCAGGGGGCATCGGAGCAGGAGACTGACCTGCGGAAAAAGAGACATTGCAACACTTTCTGCCTCTTCATCATGTGCTACATTCATAATCCAGGCAGCAAATATCCAGCAAAGGCCCCAGGGTTCTGTTAGAAAAGGTATGGAGTTGGGGCTGGGGCTAGGGCTCAGTGGTAGAATGCCTGCCTTGCACATGTGAGGCAATGGGTTTGATCCACAGCACCACATAAAAATAAATAAATAACAATATTGTGTCCATCTACAACTAAAAAATATATTTTTTACAAAATTATGGAGTTGCTGGGCAGATATTCATAGGACAAAGGTTCATGCATGTTCTTATGATCAAATTTCTCCTATTAAGGCAAAGAAGTTTCTAAGAATAGGCATTGTTTCACATCTTCTTTTGACCAAAAAAAAAAAAAGTTAAGTCTCTATTTTCCATCTCTTTTCTAAAAGTATGTTATTTTCATTTATAACCCCAACTTCATCCTGAGACTCATTTTTCTTAGAATAGTATAGTTGTGCATCCATGAACAAAACACTAAGTAACCATTTTTAATCTGTTTTCCTTTATGGGGATAAAGGAGTTTAAAGGCTGGACATGGTGGAACATGCCTATAATTCCAGTGACTCAGGAGGCTGGGACAGGAGGATCGTAAGTTTGAGGCCAGACTCAACAATTTAGTAAGACTTTGTCTCAAAAAAAAAAAAAAAAATGTCCCGAGGGGACAGGAACTCAACAATTTAGTAAGACTCTGTCTCTAGAAAAAATGTCCTGAGGAGCCAGGGGCTGGGGATGTAACTTAATGGTGGAGTGCCCATGAGTTCAGTCCCCAGTACTGAAAAAACAAAGAAACAAAAATCCTTAAAATATTCAAAAGTATTCAAAAGTCAAACTGGGCAATCCTCCTCTAAAAATAGGATTTACTTGATGAAATAATGTTTTTATCATCCCTAAACATACTGCTGATACATAAAGGAGTCTTAGGTTAAAAGTGTTGAGGTGCAGTGAGTCAGAGACCCAGGGGCAACGGAATGTAGGGTAAAGTGACAGGATCTACTTTTTAAAAAGAAAGGAAGCAGAGTTCCCACCAGGGAGAGATCCTGGATGAGTTGCTACTGAGTGGCTATCTAAGTATTTATACAGTATTGCTAGAGGTGATCTTTAAAACCATTGGCTAGTGACTTTCAGGGAGGGGAGTCTCTATATCCAATCAAAGTGAGGATCTGTAGAAACTGTCCAATCAGGATATTCATCACATACTGCTTAAGTGCTTGTCTGGCCCATCAGGTAATTTGTACGTGGAATTGTTGCAATAAGGTGCCTGCTCTGTCTGCCTATCATATTTCTGGCTCCTGCTCTCAGTATCGTGAAGGAACGTGGTATGCGAGTAGCAGTGAGTAAGCCTGCTGTTTCAGGTGGGCTCATATCCCATAATACTTTTGCAAAGTGATGCTGCTTTCCATCTGCTTCCAGAACTCCCTTGTAAAGAAGTAGCCTGGCTTCCCTTTTATGCCTCAGTTCTGTTTATCTATTGAACTTATAATGTTACTTTTTCTCCCACTACTGTAGTCTCCACTGGATTTACCTACTCTTATAAAGAGTGTCTGTGTTTCTTATGACACTTCATTATTTTCTTTGATTAGTTAGTCCCTTTTCTTACATTAGAGATATTTCGTTTTGTCGAGAGCCATCCAAATTACACCCAGCACAAATCTAGTTCTGTAGAAAACCCTCGACCAGTGAAATCTAACTACCAAATATTGTCCGTTGGGCTTCTGGACAGTCTTGAGTTTAGAATGTGTCAACTTCTGACACTGAAGTCACTGGGTCCCATCCCTTATGCTGTTGGGCAGACTCCAGTCCTTTGTTTCTACCCTATCCTCCTGATGCCTCCAGGCTATTTCCATCATCAGATACTCTCTAAGGGATGGAAAGAGAAGGTAAGAGGAACTATGCAAGCTGCTCCATTTGGTTTCACTGCAGCTCTGTTAGAGCTGTCTCAGTTAGAGACAAAGTAGAGGTTTCCTTGAAGAGAGGAAATGAAAAGTAGAAATCACAGGCTAAATGGAAACCAGGGAATAAGCATAAGAAGTTGTGCATTTACCTAACCCATGCTCCCATTTACATGGATAACTGAGTTAGCTTTACAAGAGTTTAGAGTTCCCTGATCATCAGCATTTTATCAGGTGTTGCTGCCCTTAAAATACTTAACCACAAAGGAAACCCATGCTGATGTGAAGCTTTCATTATTGCACGGAAGATCTAAAAGGCATAACTCCCCTTCTTCAGTGTAAGGATGACATTATTGCCATGGGTAGTCTCTCTTTTATTCACTTAAATTACATAGAAGCACAAACATTACTTGCCGTTAGTAGTCTGTGCATTAATAAGCACAACATAAAACCAAATTACGGAGGCTGTGTTCTTCCTCAAACCAACAGTTCTAATGTTTTTCTGTGGCACTGACAGATGCTCCCATACCTTCATAACCTCCAGAATAGGAGCTTAATGAATGTGGTATTTATATAATTTTGGAAACCTTGAAATCAGTGAGATTGATTTCTATGATTCCTTAGAGAGTGATAAATTAGCATTTCTCCAAAGACAATAATTTCCTAACATTTTAACTCATTTCTTATGGGAAAAAAAAAAAACATTAGGAGAGCATAAAACTCTCTGTTGTAGAAGAAGAAGGGGGAAAAGACAGTTCAAACAGAAATTTCAAACAGAAATGTAAAGAAAGAGAAAAAATAAAACAACCACCTTGTACTAGCCTCCCCCACATTCTACCTTCAGTGAACAGCACTACTGTGCCTTCTGATAAATGAGAAAAAAATTTGGCCATTTAGGTGTTTTCTATCCCCAACCCTATC
Organism: Urocitellus parryii; assembly: GCF_045843805.1. Taxonomy (NCBI): domain Eukaryota; kingdom Metazoa; phylum Chordata; class Mammalia; order Rodentia; family Sciuridae; genus Urocitellus; species Urocitellus parryii. The sequence goes on from NC_135536.1 coordinate 38,805,965, forward strand.
ACTGCCCTGTTTGTCAAACAAAGAAAGCACCTGTTGAGGCACAGGCCCTGCTGTGAGTTTCCACAAGTTCGATGATCCAAATGATGTAACATTGTGAGCAGCAACTGCACTGACAGAACATTATCATAATAGCCCGACCTCCTGAGCTTTTCCTGATTACCTGGATCTTACCTCCCAAAGGGAAAATGACTTCAAAGACTGAACCTCTTGCCTGCATTTTTCAAAGATTCAGCAACTTGGCGCTACAGACTCTCCGGGCTTATTTTCAACATGTACAATAATGCCAGAAAATGAAGGCTGCATTCCCTTAAGAGCCCAGGAGGACATAGAATCAGCACCCTCAGGGCTGGTCTTCTCACACAGAGCTGCACAGACATCTCTGTCCTCTTAGATACCAGGAAGAGGAAGGGGGGCTTCCATTTTTATTTTATTTTATTTTTTTTGCCAGTTGTTATTAATTCCACCACTCTAAAAGCAGAGCCTTAGCTTCCTAAGTCCATTTTGAAAGTCAAACAGGTTTAAAGGAGTTTCAAAACAGTGCTAGCCCAAATCCAGTTGAAACTTTTAATTAGTCTGATGTTATTTTTAGACTCTCTCAGAGCTCCATAATTGAGCCCTTTGCAGTTGTACAAACAAATAGAAACCTTGTAAGATCTTGAAATTCATGATAGTTTACTAATGAAGTCAGCTTGGAAAACTCTTCATTGAATATTGTAATTTGATTGCCATCTTATTCTGATTGGACCCTGGTTTTGCATTTAAATGAGTATATATTATTTGAAATGCAAAACACCATGTTATCTGGGGTATTTTGCAAGAACAGACAAGATTAAAAACATCTAATGTTCCATTTTATAAAAACATTACAAAATGGAAGTGCAGAGCTGACTTTTAAAATTTATTAGTAACAGCTTACAATAATTGGACATTAATTAATCCTAAATTACAAGACGTTTCTGCGGAAATGCACATTATATCCTTCCCATCAGTACTCAGCAGATTCATTAGTATTATTATTTTTGTTTGGGATATTGAAGGCATTAACAACAGTTTCTTACTAAAGCAGTCATTCTTACAGAATTGACTGTTACTCCTATGAGTTTAACACAATACATCATCAATTACTGATTTTGCAACAACTGACCTTGAGTATCCAATTAGAAAAGCAAAAACCCTGCAGCAGTGGCTAAGAAAGCTGAATTGGTGAATTAGGGTCTGTGCTGCCTCGTTCCAAGCTTTGATTTTTGTCCGGCTTTGTGTTTTTAGATGGATTGGAAAGAATTTTCTGATTCTGTAACCCTTTATTATTATTTCTCAACTGTGGTGTTTGTGTCTTACCTAGAAAATTGTTTTCAATTGCATCACCCCAAAAAAGAAGATTTCTGTATGAGGAGTGTGGAAGCAGCCATCTCTCCATTTGATTGCTTGGCTTTCTGAAGTTTCCATTACATCTATTCTCAGACACATACAGTAACTCACAATCTATTATTCTGGATTTTTCTCTCCCTTCAGGGTTTTGCTGACAAAAAAAAAAAAAGATTGTCAAAAAAGGACCTTAGATTTATAAGTGTATTATCCAGGTCTCTGGAATAATTTTTTATTCATTTAGGTGTTGTATAGAGTGGGTTGTAATCTGGGAATGAATAGTTCATGTGGGGTTTGTGCTGTGAGACAAAGAGATGTCTTTACCTATTTCATTTTTCTGACCTCAAATCCAAAGAAAGGCTCATTGTGTTGGAGGAACACAGGTTGCTGGTGATTTCCAGAGGCTGAGTGATGGAGGAGAATGGCAACATCAATGCCTAAATATAGCAATAGGAGGAGCAGAGAGATGACATGGCTTCGTATCTGACTTCCATTCCAGACTGTGCAATCCTGCCTTAGGTAAGCTTTCCATTACTGTAACGTATGTCTGAGATAAATAAACTTAAAAAGAAGAAAGATTTCTTTTGGCTCATCATTTTGGAAGTTTCAGTCCATAATAGTTAGGCCCTATTGCTTAGTGGCCTGTGGCAAGGCAGCACATCATGCTGGGGAATATGTAGTGGAACAGGTGTTATATGTCATGGCAGCTGGAAGTGAAAAAGAGAGAAAGAGGAGGAGGCAAAGTCCCACTATGCCCATATGCCTAGAAAACTTCCAACTATTTCCCATCTCTTTATAGTTCTACCAGCTCCCAGTAGAGGCCTGGACTGGGAATCAGACCTTTAAAATAGGGACCTGTGGAGGACACTTATCCAATCACTGTCTTAATTCAACCTTAGTGGCTCTCTCTCTCTCTATTTTTTTTTTTTTTTTTTGAGGCAGGGGGTGCTGGGGATTGAACATGCAAGGCAAGCACTCTACCAACCGAGCTCTATCCTCAGCCCCACTCCATGGATGTTCTAAGAATTTTTTGAAAGTACTGTCTCTCTCTCTGTCTCTCTCTCTCAGTAACATACACACACGCACACACACACACACACACACACACACACCATGTATGTGTATATATATATATACACATACATGTTTTATATATATACATGTTATATATATAATATACATATATACATGATATATATATATATACATGATATATATATATATATGTTGTGTGTGTGTGCTTGTGTGTTCTGTGTGACACAAAGAGATCTCTTTACCTATTTCATTTTTCTGACCTCAAATCCAAATAAATGCTCATTCTGTTGGATGAACATGGGTTTCTGGTGATGTCCAGAGGAGGAGCGTTGGAAGAGAATGGCAGCATCAATGTCTACTATAGCAATAGGGAGACCAGAGGGATAACATGACTTTGTACCTGCCTTCCATTCCAGAATGTGAAATCCTGCCTTAGTTAAGCTTTCCATTACTGTAACATATGTCTTTGACAAATAAACTTCTTCCACCATGCACTCCTGCCACGATATGCTGCAGTACATGAAGCCCTAAAGCAACAGGTCAACTGACCAGGGATAAAATTTCCAAAATAATTAACTTTTCCTCTTTTCAAACTGACTCTCTCAAGTAGTTTGTTATGGTAGTGGAAAGCTGACCACCACCTAACTAAAGAGAATATAGTTGAAATAAAAGAGAAATATGGGCAAGCAATAAGAAACAGTCAATTGTCATAGTTGTTTGAGTTTGATTTCTCTCCCTTGCAACCCAGAATGATCCCCACTATTGTACACAATTAATTTTTCTTACAAATATGTAACATATGTATATATATATATGTGCGTGTGTGTGTATGTATGTGTATGTATACCATATATATCATATATAAATATATAAACTATATATACACACACAAACCATATATATCATATATGAATATATATCAGCCAGACTGATTTTAACTTGAAGGAGGTGCTATATAAGTTCATATCACATGGATCTTACTTTGTACGAATGAGAGGGGCCAGCTTTCTATACCACCCTGTTGCAAGCCACTTGGTTAATATAGGGGCTACTATATCATCCAAATTGAACTTACAGAGTCTTCTACTTTTTTCAAAAATTAGAATTCAGGGAAAGAGACCATTCTTCCCTGTTGGGAAAAAAAAAATATGTGAAGTCAAAAAAGTGACCACTATGGTGTGGTTCAGTATTTCCCAATGGCCTGTGTATTAAAGTCTTGGTTCCCAGTCTATGAGGTATTGGAAGGTGGTGGAACCTTTAAGAAGGGTGGGGCCTAGTGGAAGGTTGACCACTCGGGGTGTGCCAGCTGATGGGAATAAGGGAAACTCAGCCCCTTTCTTTTCCTCTCTCTACCCCTGGTCATTAGGTGAATGAACTTCTTCTATCGTGCACTCCTGCCTTACCTTAAGCCCAAAAGCAGCAGGGTCAACTGACCAGGGACAAAATTTTCAAGATAATTAAAGAGCCCAAATAAACCTCTTTTCAAACTGATTATCTGAGGTATTTTGTTATGGTAGTGGAAAGATGACTACCACACTGACTAAAGAGAATGTAGTTGAAGTGAAAGTAAAGTATGGGCAAGCAATAAGGACCAGTCAGTTGTCATAGTTGTCCCAGAGTCACTGTTTCCTTTCCCCAATTTTAATTATGCTTGCCAAAATATCTGCTCCTTTGGCCCAGGATTGTTTCAGTTAGATTTCTCTCCCTTGCAAACCAGAATGATCACCACTATTGTATAAAATTAATTTCTCCTTTTAGTCCTCTCAGAATGAAGGGAATAAATGAGAGAGTGGCTCTAAATATTGGGTTTCTTCTGAATCAAAACCCTATATAGCAGTAGAGGCAGAAGACAAATATGCCAAAGCATCATCTCACCTGTCATACATCAAAGGCTGAACTACTTTTATGATTTTACAGCTTTACCTCTCTTCCTGATTTTTCTCTCTTACTTGAAGTTTTTCACAGTATACTTCTAGAACATCTTAGTTTCCTAAAAGACACTGAAATGTTCAAATTCATTACTAGTAGGCAACATGGCAAGTTAAATGTGTATCTTGTCCTCTGAAGTGCATGTCAGTACTTGGGGACTGATTGCACAAGGGGTGAAAAGAAAAGAGAAGAATCAAAATTGATTAGGAGCCCATGTGATTGGGAGTGTGAGAGAAGGATGAGCCCAAAGTAAGAGGTGGGTAAGAAGTGACTGAAAAGGTAATAGAGCCAGAATGTGGCAGTGTCATGAAAGCCATCCTTCCAATGAATCTGAAAAGGATGATAGAAATGAAAAATGCAAGTGTTTTGAAGGAACTCGGCTTAGGGAAAGCTTGGATTTGGCATTTGTAAAATCACCATTAACCTTTGAAAGAGTTCCTCTAGATGTGAGAAGTGGATGAAATATTAAAACAAATAGCAAACAGAAGGAAAGCAGTAGAAGAGAGCAAGCAGAGAGATAGAGAGAAGGAGCCAGGAGACTATTAAAGCTATTGTGGGATCTTCAGGAACAAATGAGCAAGTAGATCAATTATATGACAAAGATGAACAAACAAAAACAATAAAGAGAAGAAACAATATGATGATATTGTAAAAGGGGAAATAATGAATGAGGGAGCTAAAGTCAAGTTACCTGAATTTCATAAGTGTGTAAGGTCCTCTATCAAGATTGAGGAGTATCAGGTATTGAGAAACTAAAGATTCTAGAGCATTTTGAAGACACATACTATCACAGACTTGATTGTCTAGAATTAGTATTATATGTCTGTGAGGAATCGGTTACTACTTTATAGAGTACCTTTGCCTTTAAACAATTAGATATTTTTCCAAAACATTTTTTTAGTAACTTTTGGCAGCCTGGTTAGCAAAAGGAGGTAGAAGAAAGTAGAACCCAAGAATTAACTAATGTAGTTGAACATAGGTCTGTTAGTGTTTGTTGCAGTTGCCAAAATACTTGACAAGAACAACTTAAAGGAGGAAAAGTTTATGTTGGGCTCAACAGTGTTAGAGGTTCAGTCCATGATTGGCCAATACCATTGCTCTCAGCCTGGGGTGAGGCAGAACATCATGATAGAAAGGTGTAGTAGAGAGAAGCTGCTCAGCTCATACCAGTCAGGAAGGGGGAGAGGGGAAGAGAGAGAGAATAAGAGAAAGAGCAAGTACATGCAAGGGGACACCACCAGGGACAAGATATAAATCCCAAAGGCACACCCCCAATGATCTGCTTCCTCCTACCACACCCCACCTGCACAGAAGTCCTTTCAAATTGTTAATCCACCAAATGGTCTAATCTACTGATTAGGTTATAGCTCTCAATCCAATTATTTCACCTCTGAATTTTTGTGCACTGTCTCAGATATTTGCTTTCAGGGGACAATATATATCCAAACTATAACAATAGGATTTAAATTTAGCAGAATAGAAAATGAAACCAGAGAGAGATTAATGTCCTGGAATCCGAGGAGAAGACTCAGGTACTAAAGGTCATCAATCATTTATCATCTATTAAATAGGTTTTGAGCATCCATAGTGCCAAGTAGCACGCTTAGGAATTGGGCGAACAGTCATGAAAAAGGGAGGTCTTACTATGACAGTCACAATGGAGAAAAAGGGACACCCAGATACAAAAGCAGAGAGATTCAGTAGAGGTAGGAACTGGAAGAAAAAGAAGGAAGAAATGAAATGGCGATTATAAAGAAGATGCCTAGAGTCACCTGCCTTGGAAAAAAGAATCACAGAAATGGCAAGTAGATTTTTAGGTCTCTCTTTTAATTGTATACTTTGTATTTGTGAAATTAGTATATGTCTCTAGATGAGATTTGAGGGCAGACATGGAAAGAGGAATGGCTTTGGCTTAGATACCAATGCTCTCTTTTTATTGTTGTTGTGACCACAAAGGAATTGGCTCCAAGTCATTTTTGGCATTCTTGTTCCTTCTATTCTAAACTGAATTATGATCCAATGTCAATTTCTGAATCCATAAATCTGGCCTGACATTTCATGAGCTTCTAATAGATCGTGCTGGAAAAGTCGTTTCTGACTTAAGCCCCATAAAGGAAATGAGGAAAATGCAGAGAAGGCTTCAGGCTAATCTATAAAGCAATTTGAGGTCTATGCCAGAAAGCTCTTCCTCAATTCATCTCAGTAGGTGATCTGAAGAACAGTCACTTTTTTGTGACACATAGGGGTATAAGTCTGTATTTGAAGTTCATAATACATGCAACTGCATTTCTCTACCTAGAGAAGGTCATCGGATGTTATTGGGACTTAGAATAGTTAAACAAGTTATAGGGCATCATAGAGCCTGGGTTCTTCATCCCTGTTTTGCTATACCATTTAAAGCACTCCAATTTGTAAAATGTCAAATTCAGGCCCATCAGCTTGGATATGGACAGAGTTTAAGAGCAAGCTAGTGTTGCTAGTATTAACAAGGGTCATGCAATTGGTAGAAAGGAGTGAAACAAAACTTTAGATGCTGCCAGCCTCTGTGTCCTGCAGCAAACCCAACTGTCTCAGGGCGGCTGCCACTCCACTTAGAATAGCCCATTGCTGCCATAGGGAATGACGAAGCCTTTCATTGTCAGTGTGTGCTCTCTGCTTTAGAACTCACTTCTCAAATGGGTGCTTGGATATTGCATGGTCACAGCCTAAAATGTTTATGTGCACTCTCAGGTTAGTAAGCTTACTTTTGGATGAGCTTCATGGAAAGTAAACTAATGCAAGGGGAAGTTGCTTTTTTTATAGTGTTGTTTTTGAATCTCTTCTATTGAAAAAAAATCAGTGATTTGGACACAGGTTCTTGAGATATATAAATTGTAGAAAGCCTCTGCTCCAAGCACAACAAAGACAGGTAATTTCTGTATTCATCAGCCATCTAGAATCAGCACCTCTTTGGTATTGTTTTCTCCTGTTGCCTTGGTTTCCATTCTGAAAATCAGCAGCATTGAACACTTTCCTCCTATTCATCCTCACAGAGGGAGGAAAACAAACTCCTTTGCAAGGAAAGAAATGCTTGAACGCAATGCACTGCAAAGTTCAGTCCTCTTGTTTTTTTATCCTAATAGCTAAGGTATCCTTTAGCCTCCAGAAGATGATCAAGACATGGATTTCTTAGGCTTGACCATCTTTCAGGTTCTTCTAGTTCAGTCTCCTCCATAAATAGATAAACAGAAATGAAGGATGAGGAATCCTAGTAGGTGGATTACTAGATGCCAATGCCCCAGACCCTTATATGTAGTAAAGAGAATACTCCAAAGGCTTTTGAAATGATATTCTCTCAGATAGAGCAATACTCAGCCTAGGACTTAGGTCTTCTGCTGGTGTTCTTTCTATAGTATTGGTAGAGTACCCAGCTAGGGTGCTCAGCCTAGCCTAAGTTTTGGGTGCCTATCCATTGCAAATAATAAAAAATAAAAACTTAAAAAAAACTGTAAAAGTAAAAGGAGCTTACTGGACCCCAAATCTGATAATTCTAGAGGTAGCATGTGAGTCCTGCTGGATTTTGTCAAGTCCTGGCTCCATTTCCTTCATGATGATGATCATTATCAAGATCTTCATCACCATCCTAACAAATTCTTAAATGTAGACTATGTTGTGCATCCAGGGTTATAAAAACAGTGCTGTTTCAGAGTGGGATAAGGGTGAAACTGGTGTTCAGGAAGCAATTTGAGGTCTACTGCAAGGAACCCAGTTTTGGAATTTAGGCCCAAATTCTGCCCTGCAATAGTTATATCCCAGTGAAGAAGAGGAGTAAACACTGCTCACTGATGGAAGAAACTTCCGGATGGAACTGCTAAGACTGCTGAACACAAGGAGGACTGGCCCTGCGGGGTCCGGTTACTTGAAGAACTCAAATATTATAGTCACAGTATGGTCGCTGGGTGTCCATTACCTGGGTATTATAATTCTTGCATGATGGCAGTGAGAGGCTGATTATAATCAGAAGAGAGAAGAGAAATTCCTGGGGACACAGTGCTTCACTATGGATCCCCTGCCTCTAACTTTTGATACAGAAATCTTTGCAAGAGTACTTGCCTGGATCTCAATGACAACAATTAAGCTTGAAGAGCATGAGAAGACATTTTAATCAGAAGCTAATTAAGAACAATGGGGGCATATGTATCATTGATTGTGCCTCAAGTACTCTGACGGATCTGGAAGATTATTCCATTAATATATGGATGTAAACAGACACCAACATTTTCTCAGGGTGAAGCAACTTCACTTTGACAGTTCCACCTCCAAATCTGGCTTTTATTTATTAGATGACAAATAAAAATGAGCAGCATTTACCCACGTAGGGAAGACATCAGGTTCTGGTTTCAGTTTGGGGGTAGGACAGCATCAAGTGTAAGAAATAATGCAATGGCAGTGAAGAAACCAGTGCATAATTCATATATAACAGTTAACTTTTGTTTTATTATAAAACAGAACTAAAATGTGTTTGCCCCTAAACACAAAGGTGTAGATATCATGAGTAATAGTAATATTTGAGAGAATATCTTGAATGCCTTCCTGTTTCTCCTTCTAAAAAGAGACCCTAAACTAACAAGAATATTACTAGGTACGGTTTTCATCTTCTGGTTGTATTAGGCATATTACAAACACAATCTCTTGTTTCTAGTCTCCACTTGAAGCAATCAGCTCCTTGTTTCCTTCTTACCAGCACAATTAGGTTATTTTTCTGCAGATTAACTTGGAATGATTTACTCATATTCCCTGGGAAACTGTGTGATTTTACTATCTCCCCTGCCTTAGCCTCCCAAAGGGACCCTCCGGGGAATTTCATTCTGACCTTATCATGATGGTAAAAAATAAAGAGAGATTCTCACTCCTTAAGAATGAATTTCCTATATAGTTAATTCCATCAAATGCCTTCAGGCTGGCTACCCAGCCTATTCTGGCTACCCTTCAAAAGGAGCACGGGAGAATGTGGTAGAGAATTTGGGTTGTAATCTTAGCCATGCCAGTATCTACTTCTATAAACTACTTAAACTCCTCTGAACTTTGGTTGTCTTTCTTCACTAAATGATTGTAGATGAAATGATCTTAGCATTTTCCAAAATCAAAGCAGTTTTATACTATTTATCTTTGTTTCTGGCTTATCTGTCTCCTCTGTAGTCCATGCCATCATACCTATCTGGTCTCTATGTTCTACCACTCTCCTCTGCTTAGATGACAGTTTCTCTCATGCTCCTTGACTTAATTCCATCCTTTAAAGTTCTTCTCAAATCTAACTCCTTTAAAGACATTTCCCATTGTGTCTGTATGTAGATAGTGGTGTTTGTGGAACCATCTGTTATGTCACAGTATGGTGGACAAGAGAGTCTTGGTTTTATCTTTCATGGAGCTTGTAGATGAGTAAAATGATAATAGCTGATGATTTTGGAGATGATAACTTCTTCACTTTTTATATGAGGAAAGCAAGGCTCAGAGAAGGAAAAAAAATGTCCAAGGCTACAAATATACAACAACCACTTTTTCTTTATCTTTTTTTAACTGTCATGCAACATAGCCAGTCCAGCATGGAAAAGATGTGTCAAAGTGTTGATACTTCTCACTCCCACGACATGACCAACATTGGTTCTTAAACAGTTTCTTTCTGAGTCTGGTGAAGTCACGCAATTGCTGGTAACACAGTTTCCAGGGCATCTACTTCCAGTTGATAGGAAGTAGGCACGTGAGAGGAAATTTTCAGAATCTGCTGATCTTTTTTAGAACATCAATATTCTCTGATTGAATAATTCATTGAGCTTCAGTCATATATTTCACTTCATTTTAATTTAACTATTTCTATCATAAGATACATCTTCTCTAACTCCCACCTGGACGGGGACACTTAACTTTCTTTAATGGACTCGTTTTGTCTAAGGTTGTTAACACGCATAGTGAGCGCTCAGTGAGCAATGCCCAAGCACTTGGCACAGAGGGGTAATGGAGTGAGTGGAGGAACAAGCGCACTCGCGCTACCTTCTTAGTGAGTAATGTTTGAAGGAAAGTTTTCTGTATGTGACCCAAGTCTTCAACTTCTGACTTGGAGAATCATTATCTATTTTCCAGTTCCCTGAGCATTATGAATGTGTGGAAGGATACGTTTTCAGGATTTATTGAGGGAAGAGGAAGAAGCCTTTGTCGTCTAACTAGATAGATGTCAAATAGCAAATGAAAACTGATGCTTGTCGTTAAATAACTCCAGCAAAGTCTACAGTGATATAGGAAGAGAAGCCTTTTTTTGTCACCATCTCCTCCCCTTCATCAGACTGAAATAAATCCCGTTCCCTGGTACTTACATGCTCCCTGGTGAATGCTGAGCATCTACATTGCTTTGCTTAACCCTGCACCCTCAACATCCAGGAGTATCTGACATAGAACACTTCAGTGAATGACTGTTTATTGCTTTAACTTCAGGGGCTTTTGTTGTGGACTGGGGTAATAGGTTTCTGACCACTTGATTATTGATGCTATGGTTCCTTTATACTAAAATATATATATATATATATATATATATATATATATATATATATTTCTGTAAGATGCAACATTTTGTGAGAAAACAGTTGTATAAACATACAAAAAACTCAAGATCTTGCCACAATATAAGCATGCCAAAAAATGAATATAAGGGATACTCAAAATGTGAATTGAGGTAGTTTGAAAGTAGATCACATTTACTAAACTAGTAGGATGGAGATGCTGAAGATTATAAAAATAATTAACATTCATGAAGCTCTTACTCTGTACTGTGCCAGCTTTATTATAAATGATATTTCATGGATTAACTCCACAGCTTCATGGATTAAGTAATTTTATAATCCCCCTATATAGATGATGAGCTTGAAGCATGAGAGATTGAGTAGTGAAGTTCAAATTACAGAGTCCAGAGGTCTTCAAGTGGTTTCAAATCCAGGTGGCCTTCCTCCAGCCTGCACCCTTGACCATTGTGCTATCCTTCCTCTGTTGAAGGTGAACTTTGCTGCTTCTGCATTCTGCCTACAGCCAGCCCTAAAATGGCTCCATCTGATAAACCCAAGTTTTCTATTTCTAATACAATACAAAGCCATGAGATACTTTATAATTGCTCTTTTACAGTTGCTCCTCATTATTCTGTTTATGTTTACTCAGAATGCCTGGGGGATTCAATAAAGGTATTCCAATACATGTGCACAATCCTGAAGAAATCAATAGACGGAATGAAAATGAAGTGAGACATAAGCCAGCTTTCTGTATTGAAATCATATTTTTACTGGAGATTTTGTGCCATTCTGCTTCCGTGGGAAACAAGCAGCCCTGTGCTTCTCTGTGTTAAGAAAGCAGAAGTCCCGTTCTAGAAAGCCGTTCTAATCGACTAGTAGCTGCAAGCTATATTACTGAACTTTGTGTTACAAGCGATGGTGGGTGCAGTGCTGACACACCATAGTTTTCATCTGATGATCCCAATCTGCTTAGAGTATAATAGTTTCTCTCAACCTTTACCATCTTAAGTGCCACCAAGAGATTGAATCATCACAGGGAGGCCAAATGGAATGCATGTAATGGGTTGTATAATGGGATGGTTGTTTTTGTTATATAATGTAGCAATCATTCCAAAGAAAAAATGCTTGGTGTCACTCTAAGGAGCATATTTATGCTGAAGCGCCCATATGGGCTAGGGTCATTGCAGGATAAGCAGAGTAGGCAACTGTCTGTAGGATCTGTCTGAGGAATATTATTTAAGTCTTCTTCCCCTTCCACAGGAAACACTTTCCCTCCAACATTTATGCATTTATTCTGTCAACAAGAATTCATTGAGTACCTGTTATGGACTCGACATTTTTATTAGAGCTGCAGAGTTATATAATATGATATAGCATATAATCATAATAAGGTGTCATGAGAGCTATGAGAGGAGATGCAGTGAGTCCTAGGGTCCTAGTATGGCATATAGAGTCTTCACCTTTGAGATGCAGCTAGCTCCATCTACCTCTTCTCTTCAATTTAATCTAGTTCTAGCTACATTGGAATTCTGGAGGTGCCATTAAAAGGCCACACTTTTTCACATTGCCATGGTTTCTGAAGACTATTACCTCTATTTTAAATGAAAGTTCCCATCTTCTCTGCCAGGCAAATTCTTGCCCATCCTTCAAAATTTAGATCAAATGCAGTCTTCTTTTGAAACTTTTCCTTGATACCTCTGAAACCTGCTTTTCTTTAAACCACAAAGTACTTTGTTTTTATTTGTCCATGATTTTTATTTCCACGTTATATTATAAAAACCTGTAGAGATATATATCATTTTTCACTCTTACTAGTTTGTAAATCCCTGAGGACAGAGATCATATATTACTTCTCTAGCACTTATCATAGGAAATTGCATATTGTTCAGTAAATGGTTTCTGATTACCATAGTGAATTAATGGAAAAATAAATACCATTTGCATAGGAGCTATTGTGAAATTTACATATTTTACATCATCTAATTTGCATAATCCTGCAAGATAAATATTATCATTGCCATTTCACAAATGAGGAAATTAAAACTTTGATGGGTTCAATGAGTTGCTTAAAGCCACATAGCTTAGAAATGGTGAACTTGTCTGGTTTCAGTGGTCATCTTCTGCTTTGCTATCCTGAAAAGAATAATGAGAATGATGATGTAATTTCATGTAGGGACCCTCTATTTATATCCTGGCAGCTCAAAATGTGATTGACAGGTCAGCAGCCTGAGCATCACGTGGAAACTTGTAATACAGACTCTTAGACCCCACCCTACATTTGTGGAATTAAAATTTCCACTGTTGACATGATTCCCAGATCATTCTCATAGACATTAAAGATTAAGGAGCATCTATTAACTTCACAGTTTTTCCTAGGTTTACTATGGTTCCTTGCCTTTTCAAGACTTCTTTGTCTATACAGTCCATCTCAGACACACAGAAAATTAATGTTCTTTATTACATGCAACCAATAAGCAGATGTTTCCAGTTGGGGCATATCCTCAAAAAACAATGGGACCTTTCCTAATTTTCTAGCATCTTTCCTTCTATGTTTCTTTATCTCCCTTAGTTATCCTTTTATCCTTCAATAAAGAGGGCTGGGTAATAAAAATAATAAATAAATAGTAAAAAAGCTATCACTTACAAATGTGAAAATATTCCAAGTATGTCTCATTAGGATTACTTGATTGTGAGGAGCATGTTCCTACTTAAGCCAGCTGGGCAAAAGGCAGCTTAAGATTTCACATAGAATCTGTTTTAGATGGTGTTAATGATGGGCTCTCAAATATCTACGTCCAGTATCTGTAAGAGCGTTGGCCCTGGAGGAAGTGGTTCTGAACTTGAGGTCGTGAAAGGACTTGAGTATCAGGAATTTTAAAATCTTATCCTAATGTTTGACTATGAATGGAGTCAGCCACGTCACTCCCTCTGTCCCCACCACCATCATCACCATTGTCTTTCCCTCCTTGTCTTTTCCTCTTCTAATTGGAAAATACTTTTTTCTTCATATTCAAGTTCTAAAGACTAAGAATATGATTGACTAATACCATGTACTAAAGTGGACCACATGGATTCTAAATCACTGGATAGTATATTAGTATGAGAAAAACAAAACAAAATAAAACACCTCCCTGGTCCCATCTCCATGGTTTGGCACAGAAAATCATTTGTTTTCAGAACAGGCCATCAGCTTTTGCAGAGATTTGAGAAGGCCAGTTTCGTTTAGAAAGGAATATGGATAGATGGCTCTGTTAGACACATCCAGAACAAAAAGTAAAGAAATAAACTTAACTTTTTGCAAATCAGTGTTGAAGAGCTAGCTATCTCATGATACACTTGATAGATGTGACTAATTGCTAGAATTCTGCATTCTTCTGCAAGGCATATTATTATGGTAAGAGAGAAAATGTGGAGTTCCATTGGTTTAAATTTTTAAGCAGGTATTTATTAAGTCCCTACTATTGGTTAGATATTCTGTAATCTGGGATGATGGAGACTCAGGAGTGTTATACTTTAAAGGTTACAGCTAAATAAGGAAATGTTCCTAAATTTATGTCAATGAAAAAAGTACATTGTCATAGACCTGAGGTGTGGCTTATGTTAATTTTTTTGCATATTTATCCTCTTATTAAATTTCTTTCATAATTTCTTCATAGTAAGTTAATATTAATTGGCTGCTAAAATCATTGTCTTCTTTTATCCAAACAATGGAAATAATTAAGAATGGATTTTTTTTAAAAGAATGAAAGACTGAGAGTTAAACACACAATTGAGTTTAACCTAGTTATAGGTTCTGTGATATATGGTAGATCTGGAGCATTGTCTTTTCCTTGGGTGAGGAGGTACATAAAAATAAAAATGGTAGCACTAGTACTCTCTTGATCAGCTCTCTGGGAGTGTGCATTCTAAGCACCATGTGAATTATGGCTTTGTTTTAAATATCAGGCCACTTTATTCTGATATATTAAATCAAAAGATAACTTTGTAACTCTAGAGAAAGTATAGGATTCAATAGTGTAGATCACAGAACCCAATCATCACCATGCTGAAAGCACCAGATCATCATACTCTCATGGTAGTACCTTATTTCCAGGTAGAGTGATGTAATTGGGAGTGTTCTATTTTTTCAAAATCTATTTTTCTAGCACAATTAGAACTTATTGAAGGTTGGGCTATAGCGAGCCTTGATGATCATCATGCTGTTGCTATGTTATCAGATTAATTTTCTGTCATATATTTTCAGGGAAAGTATTAAAAGAACTCTGAGAAAAGAACAAGAAGAACTATGTAATAAATGGAAAAAAAAAATAAGCTGCAAGGTCTTTGCTAGGATTTGCCCAGGTATCCTCTATCTTAGAAGACAATTGAACATATACTAGATAGACAACAAGAAGTTGTTCTTAGTTTCACTTTCTCTTTCATCCAGTCAATTGGGAACAATTACCAGCACAGAGTATTCCATACAGCTTTAGAAAGAATATAAGAAAAGTACTAGCCTCAGCTCTTGACTTCTTTCTCTTAACATTGGAATCCTCCTCTTCCTCCTCCTCCTCTTCCTCCTCTAACTCTTCTTCCTCCTTTTCCTCCTCCTCTTTTTCTTCTCTCTGGTGGATGGCTTTGTAAGGAAGAATTTTGGGGTCTCAGCTGAAATCCTTGTATTCAGTAGCTGGCTTTCAGTTCTTCCTTTCACAGAAAACTTACACTGTATTTCTGTTCTATGTCAGCAGTAACTGGCTTATTTATGGCAGATTTTACCCAACATGTTTATCATTTTCTGGGTCCATTATAAATGGCAATTCATTTTGGCAGATGGACTCACACAATAAACGCTTTTGGGAATTAGACTTAACAGAACCAATTTAGATCTCATGGAAAAATTGGAACAAAAGCCACTGACATAAAATAAATATTTTGTTTGGTTTGTTTTCATTAGGTAGGTTAATTTAAATAAATATTCTTTATTGAACCTATCAAGCTTATGTCACTCTACATATTACATGCATGCAGAATAAAAACAATTAGGACACAATTTCCAAATGGGTTATCAAGCAGCAGTGGATTTTAGAAGTGCCAAGGGACGGAAGACATGTGATTGTATATAATCATTCAATCTCAATCTGTCTCTCTCTCTCTCCCTCTTGCTCTGGCTCTCTGTCCATTCTCCACTCCCCAGTACTGGGGATTGAACCTAGTGACTCACACATGCAAGGCAAGTGCTCTACCACTTAAGCACATCGCCACCAATACAATATTACATTGTATTATGTACATTGCACATAATACAATGTAATATTGTCTTATTACAGTCTTATTACATTAGAATGTAATAAGACAATATTACATTCTAAGTAAATACAGTATGATTACCAATTTCTATGCAATATCTCCTAATCAGATTACTCCCATAATCCCCTCCGAGATAGAAATTTTCTGAGTGACACTGTTGATGTTGTCAACAATATAAGATTCTATGAAGTCAATTATCATACATGTTTTTCTGGTATTCTCCTTAGGACAAAAAATAAGCACACTCTCTGACAAGTTCCTATATTTCAGAGACTTGATCAAAGGCAGACTCACTCTTCTCTTTAGTCATGTTATAGCTTTTCTAAATATGTGAAAAGCAATCATCAGTAGCTAGAAGAGTCTCCAGTTTCAGGTATGTTGTTATAATCAGGTCAGTTGAGTCTGCTTTCAGTTTATTTCACATCACAGGACTGTCATAAGACCAATGCTTTCTTTGGAGCAGGTACATTCAAATGTCACCAGGTTGCACGCCTCAGGCTACAAAAGGTAAACTAGTGTTGGTGAACATGTCATGTTGCAAGGGCATCATAATAATTGTAGAGACAGCAAAGGATTGTATTTCACTACTGTGGAGCATCAAATACATAAGGCAAATGCAAACAAGCTGTTGTCACCTACCAGGATTGGAAATCCGGGAGTAAAACTCCTAAGCTGTTCATTACAAGCTTAAATGAGCCCATTAGACTTACATTAGGCTTAAGAGAAAAGAGGAAATAGTGCTACTGAACTGTCAGGGATGCAAGATTTTCTAATGCAAGAGAAAGATCACCACACATTCTAAAGCTGAGTCTACTGTATTATCTATCTTATTTTCAAATTGGAAATTTCAAAAGGCCAACGTGAGTATTGCTTTTATGAACTTGTTAAAAGAGACGATAGAAGAAGTATCTGAAGAGCATCATTTCCATATTCGTCTATTTTTTTTTTCTTGTGAGGAGTACTGCTGAGACAAAATGGGATTTGGGAGAAACATGTTTGTTTCTGGTGTATCTGGTGCTGATCAAAAAGAATCAAAGAGAAAAGAAACCCATGGTAAAATTTTGAAATCTGATTTTCATCAGAAGTTTATTTTGATTTTATTATGTTTGATGCTAGTGAGGGATAAGACAGACATGAAAGGTTGTGAGTATAGATTTTAGAACTGAGTGATGAGCAAAACTGACAATTCATATTCTTATCAAATCCTTTTGAGGCTTACAAAATAGAAATTTCCTTGAATTTTCTGACATCTTCACATCTCATCTTGCCCCAAACTTGGAGACTCTCTAACAAACATGAAAGTTGAAAAATACAAGCAAGAGAAAAATTTTCAGCTGCAGACCTGTAAAGAAAACAAACAAAAAATCCATACCAACCCAGCAAACAAGCAAAAAAAGCCAGCCTCATTTAGATGAGGTTGAAGACTCTCTTTAATATAAGGTAGTTGGCTCCACAAGGGTATTTGACCTAAAATCTAACTATCATAAATAAGGAACCGAAGCAGATTATAAATTACAGTGCTGAGACCGAGATTTTCTGTGCTGGTTTCAGGTCAAAATGCAAACTCAAATCAGGAGAAAGTATTTGCGTTGCCTGGGAATTTGTACTTTTTTGTATTCAAATAATCCCAAGAAATCTTCTAGGTGATTACTCTTAGTTTATTAAAAACATTATGAAGCAAACGCATGCTTAAATAGTACTGTGTATTCAGCACATGGCTCATGGCAGCTCTATAACCTTTTTTGATTTGCTTCAGCAAAATGAAACCTTCTCTCTTTGAGGATGCTTTCTCCTGTCACCATTGTCATCATGTGACTATCATTACCACTATTATGACTACCACAATTATCAGAATATTTAATAAGCGTACACTTAATGAGTGGCATTAGGCAGAAGATGCATGAAAAACTTCCACCTCATTAGCCAGGGTAAGTTTTCAGACTTAATCAACAACTGATGGCTATAGTTTGTTCCTATTCCTATTGCATCAGCGATATGGATGCCATGTGATTCAGAAAGATAGCTTCCTATTCAGAGAGAGCTCCAAGGATATCCTTGCTGCCTGGAACACAAGGTGGGGGCTGTCTGTCTGTCATGGGATTCCATGCTCTTCTGAAGCATTCCATCTCCCAGAAGCAATCTCAGAAAAGAGCTAAATAGCTCATGTCTGAGAACCGGAATCCTGAGACAATTGTAGAAGGGATTACATGCAAGTAACCAAAAGTGGTTGTTCCTTGTGATTTACTGTCTGGTATAGGATGTAGCAGGAGCCATATTCTCAGTGCTAAGAACAGTCTTAAAGGGTATTAACACCACTGATGCCATGGTTCTACCTATCTTTTTATGCATTGCCTCCTACAGTGCTCTATTCGGAACTATAGAAGAAGTGTACAAGGAAAGAAGCCTGAGGGGGCCCGGGCTTTAATTTTAATTTCTTCTGAATTAAATAGCATTGCAAAATCCCAAGTGTACACATTAGTCTACGAAGTGGGAATATTTATGGAAGTGCTCCAGTCACCACTGCGTATGGCCAGGCTGCTTGCAAGAAGCAGGGATAGGCGGCGGTGCAGAGTGGCAAGAACACTGTGTCCTGCATTAAGCCCTGCTCCCTCAGAGGCTGTGTGTCAGACGACTGGTACCCCGGTTCTTCGGGCGGGTGAGCCAATTAGCACATTCCCTAGTCTGGAACTGTAGTTGCTGTGTATGTGATCTGCATACTGATTCAGCTGAGATTTGACCTTCTGGGCGGAGAAAAACAAGAATCCCAGGTGAGAGAGAACATTGGCCTAGATTTTCCTATCCTCTCTCCTCTGTTTTTTTAATTTTCGGGCATACCAGCCTCGCTTCTTCTTTCTGAATAACTCTGAGACTGGAAAACAGTTTTGTTTCACTTGGGAGCTCAAATCAATGTATAGGATAGAAACGATTAAAAATCAAGGCTTTTACCTCCTTCTGTTAATGTCAGAAATGGAACGCAGGTAGCTCCTTGTACTAGTAACAGCGTTGGCCCACATGGGGGCAGTACTAGGTAGTCAAAAGCCTCCAAGAGCTTTCAGGGCACGTAATGAGTCTGGCAGGAGACGAACTTTAAATGCATCAAGCAGAAGCAGGGTAGTTTTTCATAAGCACAAGATTCCTTAAAGCCAATCATTACAGTGTTCTAAGTGTTCTTGCTGAAGAAATGAGGACAGAAAGATGTCTTCCGAATTTCCAGCTGCTGGTGCCATGGCTTGCCAGGAGATGCTGGGGAAACGTTCTGATTGATTACTCCAGCAAGCTGTACTTATTTTAACACATACAGCTTAAAACAGACAAAAAAAAAAAAAAAAAAAACCCACCTTTTAAATTAAATTATCCAATTATATTCTAGATTTTTAGGAATATAACAGGATAGATTTTCAGTTTTTTATTGTGTGATGAGTTCCTTTTGGTAAATTTTCAAATAAGGAATTTCTAGGGAAGAACACATTCATAGCCAGTGGAAGTTCACTGGGAGATGCATGGAAGTTATTGGTGGCTGAATACTGAACAAATCTTTCCATTTCATTGATCTCTTTTAAGTTATGATAGCTACATAAGCCAGAATTGGTAATTGTGAATTCACCTGATCTGAAAGGTTTTTAGTGTTAAGAGAGGAAGTCTTTTCTACCAAGATACTCAGGATTAGCTCTTCTGATTACTTGTTGGGCATGGCTTAGAAACCCAAGGAAAGGATTTTTATGGTATTCAGAGCTACATTCCCACAACCTAGAGTACTGAAAATCACGAAGCCTTTGTTCCCTACTCAGATATGAGATGATATCAAATATTCTTTTAGATGGTGCTGCCGGGTGCCAATATTCAAAATAAATAAATAAATAAATTTGAAATTAGCTGATGAGTTCTTGGTCATAAAAACGGCTTGTTTATCAGGTCATGTGGAAGCTGAGCAAATGACTCTTAATGACAGGGTGGGCTACAGTGCTGGGCACATTAAACAAATTCTCACAGAGAAGTCAGAGGACTCTTATGGCAATAGTCTGTTCTGAACAGAACAGTACATATGCCAAATATCATAGACATTGTCTCTTGATATCCTCTTCCCTTGTACTTCCTTCTTTTCTTTCCCTATCTCTTGTCTGTTGGATAAAATTAAACACCAAATTCTCTTCATTTTCTCCTTTAACTTTATCCACTTTCTGCTGATACACATGCCAGAACATCCAATTGCACCCATGGAAATTGTTTATCCCTGAGGGGATCATTTGGTGCTCAAATGGCTATGGATCCTGTGCCAGAACAAGAAGATTATAAGAGAAAATTCAGTGTTTGCTTTTACATTCATTTGTTTTTTTTTTTTTCCCCAAAACTCATTAGTACAAACGTTATTTCTCACCATAAAGGGCTACTTAGAATAAGGTAAATAAAAAGCACATCTTTTTGCCTTCTTTGAAATGGTGGCTTGGACTGGCATGATGGTAACGGTTGTCTTGTTTCATGAGTATTGAAAACGTGGAGGAAAACCTCAGTCTGGGGTTTGGTAAATGGAAATTCTCTGACTGATTTTTCTCTTCTAGCTTAGAAAATGATTAAAATGGCTATGAATTTGAACCTTGCCATAATGTCACCTTAGAGTCATCTGGCAAGTTGTGATAAGCAAGTGTTATGCAAAAATTGCTGTGCACACCCCCCAGCCCTCTGGAAGTCAGTACACAAGCTCCATGCAACAATTAAGCAAAATTATATGATTGCTTTGTCTGTGTGGCCACACAATTTTAATGAGCATGCAGGGAAGTGAATTGCATAGATGAGGTAGTGATAAACAAGAGATTAATTTTTTAATAACTGGCAACTTTTGCTTGCTGGATTTTAATTTTCTCCTCTTCTTAAAATACTAAGTGGAACCTATGACATAGTAACATGGTTTCCTATTGCTTTTAGTGTGAAGAAGATGGCATTAAGTTTAACCTATCCCTTTTCACATATCAGGTCCCTTTGGGCACCCATACAAAGTACCTTCTTCTTTGTGTTTCCTGCACTGGCAGCACCAGACTCACACCTCTTCCAACCCCGTTTACTTCCTCTTCCTAGTTCCAACTGGATCATTTGCAAGAGAGAGGAATGACTAAGAGGAGAAAGACAAAAAGTAATTAATTCACTGAAGTGCAGCTGCAAATGAATTTTTGAAATAAATTATTAATTTCCTCTTTAATATTTCTGCATTGATGCTGCTCTGTATCTGGGGATTGAAAGTGAGAAGCGTTTTGCTTCACAGCAGCCAGGCCCTGGGTAGACTGCAGCACCTCCTGGTAACTAGAATGCATTGCGCTAATGTGCTGTTTCTCTAGCTCATCAGCAACACACCTTTTAGCCAGCAGCATTTTAAATATGCCTGGATTTCAAAGTGTATCGTAGGTAGAGAGGGCATGCCAGCTGGGGAAGTTGCAATAAAAGAGGTTAAATACCTTATCTTCTGTATCTTCTGGTGTCTCAACTTTCTAAAATTCTAAAACCAAGACAAACGCTAAACATATATGATCATTATTGAGGAAAAGATAGCATCACAAATTCAAAATCATTTTGCTGTATAAGAAAAAAATGCTGAGTTGTGTAGGTGATGTGAGAGTTGAGAGGATTGAGTCTCAATGGCATGGAAAAAATATTACAAATCTTTGTAGTTTCAGACCAACTCTGGGCAGAGATCAGGCCATGGCAGTAGGGTGACAGCAAAAGACTGCTCAATCACCTCCTCTAGGCTTTGAGTCTTCAGTCAGCTCTAAGCCCAGATTACAGAATGCCCCTTTTATCCCTCCCTTTGCTCAAATCAAATGTTATCAGAAAATCTGCTTTCCTTGACCTCTGTGGCATGTAGTGGGAAGGTAAACCTTGGCATTATATGGAAAAACTACTTTGAGCAACAGAAAGCAATGGTACTGTTTCTGTGTTCAAAGATGTTGGCTCCAAATGGCAGAGGAATGATTGTTTCCACTTAAAATGATTGATATGTCTACACACACTTGAGAGATAGAATTTCATTACCAATTCCTTCTGCGGGAACTGACTGAATACAGTTTCAAAGGAAATAGGGAGCACATTTGTGTAACAGAGCACCATTTTCTTCCATGAAATGGAGGGGTAGAAAGGGCCAATATATGTGGGGAGAAATTGTAGATGTTAAATAAGGTGAACAAAGATATAGAAAAAGTGAAACTTCTACCACAGAAAAATGTACATGTTGTAATTGAGGTTTTAGCTTTTTTGTTCTTTGGTTGAAATATTTCTATTGGTTCACTTGCATAAGTATTTATTTTTAAATTACTTGTAATCATTAAGCACAGGGGGAAAAATAAGGATTGTAAAGGCTACCTAACAAAATCCAATTCATTCCATAATAATACTTAAGAATTAATGCTTTCATTTTGTGTGGCATTTGAAAACCTGGAAAATCATTAACAATATCTTGCAGATGATTTTAGAAGAGAAAATTAAGAAATCCAAACTCTAATTTGGGGTCAAACATAAGGGAAAACAACTTAATGAGCTCCTAAACCGTAATGTTCTTTTCTACAACAAGAAATACTCTGCAACCTAAAAATCTGTTTTCTCTCAAATATTTTTCTCTAATGCTGTTTGGTTACCTCCTAAAGCCATTATTTCCAGCAGAGTCACAGAAATCCTCAGCTGTGTAGGCGGTCCCAGTAAATTTAGCAGCCAAGCCACATTTTGACATGTTAAGAATAGGCGTCCATAAATCTTCCCCAGCTTCTCCTGAGAAGATTAAATCTTTCTTTTCAAGAATTTGCTAAATTTCAGGAAATGCTGTAATATAACAAATGACTTGTGGACAAGGCTGAAGAAAGAGTGGAAGATAATGGAATCCCTTTGTTTAGGAACGAAAACAGAAGCCAGAGGAAAATTCTAGAAATTCTATATTAGCTCCTGGAAAAGAGAGGGTTTGGGCAAATGAAACTAATCTACCTGCAGTAGCACTTGGACCATGAATTAGGGGCATGACAAAAGCCCTAAAGAAGACTTCATGTTGTTAAGAGGGATTTCTACTTTTAAACACAATCTCAGAAAGGATACAAATAAGCTTTCAAGTAAAAGAGGACTTCAAGTAGTCTGAATCTTATATTGTTCTTTCTCACAACCAGTCAAACATGGGGCTCTAGGACCATTTACTTCATCTCTCAAGCCTACTTCAAAATGCAGTAGTCTTCAAAATACTTTAAAACTCCTAACCTTTCTTTTACCAGAAAGGGTTCATCATACTGAGTGATATATGAAAGAGACCTTAACTATTTAATATAAATGGGAGAAATTTAGACATCCTAGCATAAGCAAATAAGGAACTTATTGAAAGAAAACTAGACAGGTAAGGGTACAGGATTAAATACACCCTAGGAAGGTGGGATCCAAGGTTGCCCCAAGGTATCCAAGAAAAGGGCCATTCCCCCAGGGCCCTGTGTGGAAATGACTCTGCACCAACTGTTTTTCCTTAATGCACCACTCCTCTCAGATACTTCTCAGTGCCAAGGAGAAAGCATATAACTGGCTTCCTGAGCCATGGGCCTGTCCATTGGCTGAGGATAAAGCTGTGTACAGCCATCAAGATCATAGACTGATGGAGGAGTACTACTTCCCTAAGAGAAAACCAATTCTGCTACCAAAAAGGGCTGTTGAGCAGCAAGACACAAACTTTAGAAAGAGCGATAATGTATTAGAAAGCAAGCTTAACTTCCCTGTCAGACAATTTTGAGATGAAAAGTTGCTGTTTGATCAGTACTTGCTCATCTCCCCTTTATCTTTCCTGAAATAAGTAAAATTGCCCTAATAACTAACACAGCTCATCTTCTACTTGATGGGACAGGTGGAGAAGGGTCTTATAAAGAGCAAGGTGCTTCAGCAGGTACATATTATCCCACCTACCATCTAAAGCTGTCTCTACCAGGCAGATCTATGCACAATAGACATAAATGTCCACAGAGAAACCTCAGAACCATATCCTTATGCTTCTCTTGTTCTTTGATTAACTCTCTCCTAGTCTACCTTGAAAAGGTTGAGTCTTGCTATTTCAAATCACTCTGTTACCAAGATGTCTCTTTAACCATGAGCTATTGGCAATGTTCTTTGCTAAAAGTCCCCCAATGTGTGGTTATGTTGTGACCTCAGCATCTGCAGTTTCAAGATTACTTTCTCAGGATATCACTTTGAACAATAAATGCTTTTGTTCCTCTATGGCAACCTCCAAACCCATATACCAAGCCTGACAGAGAGAGAGAGAGAGAGAGAGAGAGAGAGAGAGAGAGAGAGAGAGAGAGAGGCAAACTAAAGAAATAGTTTTTGAGAAAATAGTTTTTTTCACCTAAGGAAAAATATATATCATCTAAGCCATACAAGTCTCTGTGCTGTGTATTAATGTACCTAGAGTACCTAATACATGTTTAATCCATGTTCATTGACTAAGTAATGGGATAACTAAGGCAGTAAATTAATAAATATTTACTCATGTTTGGTTATCAACTAAATCCCTTTGAGAAATGTTTGGAAAGACATTTTAGAGATTATCTTATCTAACTATGTCATGAATTATAAGTTTGGGCATAGAAGCCCAGAGAAGGAAAATGACTTACTCCCTAGTCTAATCTGTCATAGGAAAAAAAACACTCATAATGAGATGTCTGAGTTTAAAACTGGTACTTTTGACATTGTAACATCCATGTAATTAAAGTGCTTTAAGTATGACATGTTATATCTATATCTATAGATACACATATGCATACACGTGTGCACGAGCACTCGCGCGTGCGCGCTTGCACACACACACACACACACACACACACACACACACACACACATGACCCTGAAGATTAAAGGAATGTTGTTAACATAATAAAAACATAGGCCTTGAGGTAAGTTGGGCTAATGAGTGCCTGATTATAATCTTAGCCTTGAAAATGGTCAGAACAAGCTGTTCCATTCTACATAAAAAGAGAGACCTTAAGTACCCTCTCATCCTACCAAAATCTTCACTGTCCATCAGGGGAACATGTCCTGGGGATATCATGATAGCAAGCTTGGAACTCCAGAGCAATCTTTACAAAGATGTCTGTCTTTCAGTTTTTCTTCTGTCCTTTGCCTCAGATTTCTGTCCCAAACTCACAGAGGTGGCCTGCTGTCTGTGTCTCAATGAGTATATGGAGATCAGAGAACCACACTGGCACCAACTTTTGCAGTTCCTGGGTCACTGCTCCAGTGGGGTGGTGTAGCATATTCTGTACCTGCCACCTTACCAATTTGTTGGTCATTTGTGTTTCTTCTCTTGAGAAAAGACTGTTTAGTTCTTTTGCCTATTTATTGATGTTGTTATTATTATTTAATTATTAATATTATTAGGTTTTTTGAGTTCTTTATATATTCTGGATATTAATCCCCTAGATGTCTTTTCACACTCTTTACTATTCCTTTTGTGATGTAGAAGCTTTTTAATTTGATGTCATACCACTTGTGATTCTTGGTTTTCTTTCTTGTGCTTTTGAGTCCTGTTAAGGAAGTCGATGTCTGTGCCAATATGTTGGAGTGTTGATCTTGTTTTCTTCTATTAGTTGTGAGGTTGTTGGTCTAATTCCTAAATCTTTGATCCAATTGGCATTGACTTTTGTGCAGTGTGAGAAAAAAAGAATCTAGTTTCATTTTTCTATGTGCGGAGATGAAATTTTCAGCATTTGTTGAAAAGGTTGTCTTTTCTCCATCATATATTTTTGGCACTATTCTCAAGCATCAGATATCTGTTGCTTTGTCTCTCTGTCTTCTATCCTGATCCACTGGTCTTCATGAGAACTGGACCTCATTCTTGAGCTCCAGGCTCAGGTATGATGTGGCTTAATAGACTTCTCTAACTGGAAATTTCTGACATCTTGAGCTCCATCATTCTAAATGGAGTTAATTATAAACTTACCTTTTATATCCTGCTTCCAAGCCATAAACACAGTCTTCATCCTAGATTCCACTTCTCTCATCAACCTCACATTCACTGCATCAATTCCATTTCTAAAATATTCCTCAAATTTTCTCATTATCTTCCTGTGCCTCCTCAACCATCTTCAGTGTAATCTCCTTCCGGCTTTTATACTTACAGCTTGTCTTGCCTCCCTTCAGTCTACCAACCAAGCTACCATGAAAGTGACTTTCTTCTTTTCTTGTTGAGTTTTTGGCATGGGGTCTTGCTGTGTCGCTCAGGCTGGTCTCGAACTCCTACCTAACTCAAATGTTCCTGCTGCTTCAGCCTCCTGAGTAGCTGGATCTCAGTAGCTGGATCTAGTAGTAGTAGGTGTATACCACCCTGCCCACTTTGAGACTGATCTTTCTGAAGTATAAATCAATCCAGGCACTCTATGGCTTCCATGGATCTTCATTATTGATGAGATAGACTCAACTCATTAGCAGGACAGATTCCATCTAACACCATTTCCATCTGGGCAAGATATTTTACCCCTCTGCTCTACTCAGAGCCTTTCCCCAATGTTCCTCTAGGAGCATCATACACCACCTCCTCTGGAATAAGCTGAATTATGTTCCATTTATGAAGACCATCATGCTGTTTTATTTCTGTCTTTTTATATGCAGACTTCCCATTGTTAAGGATGCTCTCTTATCTCTGGCTTTGTCTCCTCTTAAATATCACTTTCTCCTCTGTTTTTCCTGACCCTTTCAACAGTTTTACCATTGTACTCTGTCTTGTGTATCCTGGGTAATAGTACCTGTTGCCCTACTTGTAATTCTTGACATTGGTATCCTTTAATTCCTTTTTCTTTTTTTTCTTTTCCTTTTTCTTGATGAATGACAAGGTGTCTGGCACTTATCAGGGGTAGAATACTCACTTATGTCCTAATGGGTGGTTTGTGATTGACTTGTTATCATTCAATTGTATTGAATTCCAAGGAATTCTTGAGTTTGCGCTACAATCCAAAGGCTTGGATTTGTTGTCACTATTGTAAGGTGAAGGGGAAACATTTGAGCTTGGCAGCAGGTTGAGTGGCATGAAAGTTTTTAGAGGCCAGAGACCTCCAATGAATTCCATTCTCCTTAATATCTCTTCCCCCAAAAACCTTGCACTTAGAGGCTGAAATTAATTAAATATTTCACATGTGCATTTTTTTAAAATTATAGCTAAGAACCTGCAGAGCTTCTTCAGCTCTGTGTGGAAGCTTGTGGCTCTGGGTACATTCCTTGGAGGTGGCATACTGTGCTTATCAGTTCCCTTCTGTGAACTAACTGCAAGGTGCATTGCCTGAGATTCATTAGAGTCACATGTTGAACAAATGGAGCAGCACCCAGCGTTTGGGATGCCTCAAGAGGAGTTAGGTGCTCTTCAAACGGTGCAGAACAGATTTGGTTTGAGGTGTTGGTTTCAACGGACAGGTTTTCTCATCTGATCATAGAGCAATTTCCTTAGAATCTGAGCATTAGAAGGATTTTAGAGTTTGGGTATTGATAGGATTAAGACAAAGGATATTTTTGAAAAGAGATCTGGTAAGAAGCAAGCTTAGCTCTGAAATTTTACTCTAATCCTCAATAGACCCACTCCTTCCTCCTTCCAAACTATCCAAAAACTGGATAGTTGAATGACTGCTTTTTTCCGTTTTGAATGAATTTGTCATGAGCAAAGTGGAGAAACAATTTTTATCATTTATCATTTTATCATTTTAAATATTTAGTTGTGGTTGGACACAATACCTTATTTAATTTATTTATTTTTATGTGGTGCTGAGGATCGAACCCAGGGCTTCACATGTGCTAGGCGAGTGCTGAGCCACAACACCAACCCGGATCAAATATTGTAAGAGAGGGGAAAAAAAAAGGGTTTCTCTTTTGATCATCCATTTTGAGCTAATCATCTGATTTGAGACCACCAAGTCTCTTCAGAATACCCACAGGCAATGTGAGGCTCAACCATCTGATACGTGAAGTAAGGGTCTTTTGAACCTGAACCACCATCTCTGTCTTCACCAAACTCCAGGAGAATAAATCATATCTGTAAAACTGCTTGGCTTATGGTAAGTATCATGCTATGGGCAAATGGAACACTGAAAATTTATTTTGGAGATTATATCATGTTTCTATTTAGGGGGAAAATCTTATTTTTTGACATCTATGCTACTGGCTTTTTAATACCTAGGATTTTTATATCAGCATTAAATGAGAAAAATTACATTTGCATATATCACTCATGGGAGTTCAGTAAGGCCTCCAGAAAGCTGGGCCTTTTGATCTTACCTGTCAATATAGAGGAAATGATCTGAGTACAAATCTCAAGTCCCAATAATCTAAGGATTGCTTGGATATTCTTGTTCTTATATTTACCTTGGAAAATGGAGATCTGATATATATATATATAAAAAAGAGACATTCGTCTAAGAATTTTCTTCAGTTCTACAATTTAGAAAATATTTTCAAGGCAATTTTTAGTACAACTTTTTGATACAAGAAACAATTCCAAACCCATTCCTGGCTCATGCAGTGAAAGTATGTCACAACTATTCGAGGCTGAACTGGAAGTACCAATATAAATCCCATCCAGTTTTTGTCATTCAAATAGTTGTATGAAGTTCTTTTTCTTTCTTCTCATTTGCTAAATGAGATTGTCTTCATCCACTTAAGACATTTTGATGAAGTGTTATGGCTTTTAAGGAAATTTAAATATAGGAAATACATTTTTAAGAAATCTTGGAGTATGATTTTATGTTTTCTACCTAAAGATGTAAAATGATTTTTAATTTTAGATTTCTGTTTCCTCCAAAATGTATTCATTTCCTAAAGTACTATTGGCTGACTAGGGTGGTGAGGTTATGGGTGATTTAATTCATTTGTATATTCTCTGTTTCTCTCTCTCTCTCTCTCTCTCTCTCTCTCTCTCTCTCTCTTTAAACACACACACACATTATACATATTATACATATGTATTTTTTAAAAAAAATTTGTAGTGCTGAAAGTGCTGAAAATCAGACCCAAAGCCTTGTACATGATAAGGACGTGCTCTACCTCTGAGCTGCACCTCTTACCCCACAGCATTTTTTTATAATCAGGCTGTATATTCAACAGTGTTATGTTTTAGATGTGAGGTGTCTCTCCAAAAGCTCCTGTGTAGGTGCAAGAATGTTCAGAGGTAAAGTGTCAGTTTATCTGGGTTTGAATGGGTGTCAATTGTAGGCAGGTAGAGCATGCCTGGAGAAGGCAGGTCATTAGGTACATCACCTGGAAGGGCATATCTCCCTGTGGGCCCTCCCTGTCTCCCCTTTTGCGTCCTAATCCTGCCATGAACTGAGCAGCTTTCCTCTGCTGGGCCTTTCCCCCATGATGTGCTGCCTCACCTTGGGCCCTGAGCAATTCAATCAGCCATCTGTGAACTGAAACCACAAACACTGTGAGCCCCAAATCAACTTTTGTCATCTAAGTTGTATTTGTTGGGTGTTTTGGTCACAGCAATGCAAAAACTAGGAAAGATGATAAAGATAAATAATGAAGTAGACTGGGAGAAGACCAGTAAAGAGATGAGAACAGAACATGGAAAGTACAACAAGAATAATCTGAACAAAAGGATATGCTATCCTAGAAGAAAGAAAAGGCAAAGTTGTATTATTGCAAATTTCAGATAAAAGATGTTTTTTTTTTTTTAAAAAAAAAAAAAAAGATTTGTTAAAATCCTACCTTCAAAAACATTGTGATTAAAAGAGTTAATTTTTCTTAGGAAAGGGTGTATTTTCCTCCAAGGGAGAGTCGACCTGACTTCCATATGGACATAATTCCCCCAAGTAAATTCAAGGAAACCTTCTCCAATGTGGAGAAAAGGCACTGCAGCACCGTCACCGGAATATGACTTTCAGCTGTATCTGTGTTCCTATCTACTGTTCTGTTACTGAGCTTCAAAGAGAGGTCTAATTTAAGACCTACGGTGTGTTCAGACCTGTAGTTCCTGATAAGGATTCTCCCTCTTATATAATGCATTTTAAAACGAGAGCAAAAAGCCCACACCGGTGTTGGATTTCTACTGTTTAGCTCTGAGTATTTGTGAAGCCTTAAATTGAAGGAGTACAGGGCTGGTGAGCCACAGTAATTAGTGCTGGTGGCAGGAAGGCTTGTAGCGGTGTTGATGAAAAGAAACTATAATTTCTGTTAAACTCCTTAGGGTCTCCCTTCTGAAAGGAAGACTTGCTATGTTTCTTTTTAAAGCTTGGATCAAATAACTCAAGCAGACACTGTGACAATACCATTTGCAGGAAAGAAACCTACAGTATGACTCATTCACCCACCAAAATGACACTCTGTACACCTACTTGTTCCTTGCTTTTACTTTCTGAGTCCTCTGAGTCAAAGCATTTGGAAATCAGTCTGCATGTCAAATCCCCAAGAAAATTCACTTGCAGACACATCTTTTCTGTTCATCCTTGTCCACTTTACCCTTTTGTAACATAGGCGGAGTAATGAGCAATCCAGTGATTATTCATTAATAAGGTCTACATGTGACAGAAAGCTCATATTTCTCTCCAGGTACATAGGTAATGTGACCTGCTTTCCTGTGCTCTGTCACCCCCTGTAGACTGAGAGAAGATTCCTTTGCCCTGAGGGTTCCATTAATCTTGTGGTTCATCTCAGCTGTCCTCCTAAGAGCCTCTCCACTGAGGACAAGTTTACAGACCACCATTGGTCAACTGTCCTTTGCACTTCCTGCCCTCTAATACAAAAATCAATGGATTTCATTTGCCTTTGAGAATATTGGGAAAATTCTAAATCAAATGGTGGCAAATTAGTTTCAAAGAAATTTGGTGCTCATGTCATATTTAAATACCACTGGATATGAATAAACTGTCCATCCGGTGGCAAAGTGTCAAAGGAAGACTTTAACACATTCTAGAGCTCATGTCTGGGATTAAATGATCATAACTTTCTGTTCAGAAATTGCGGTTGAATATTTTTGTCCCAGCCAGAGATTCACTGAGCTGCTCAACATGACCTTGACCTCCACTTCCTCCTCCTTCTTCAGACTGAAGAGTGGTTTTTGGTCATTTTAGATAGGTGAAAATATATATTACAAATTTACCTCATCTTGCAAAGTCTGTCTGACACTAAAAGGAATATGAAAATACTCTTTTATTTTAGAATTCTAGACACATTTTAAATTGGAGAGAAACCAACTACATGGTTAATATCATCCTAGAAATAAGTAAGTTCAACTATCTCATTCACATAGGAGGAAACTGGGACCAAACATTTGACTTATTTAAAGGTGAAAAGGGTAGTTATAGATAAACTCAGGATGAAAACTCTTGTCCTCCTTCTGTATTAAGCTGTCTCTTTGAATCCTTCATTTTATTAATAGTTCCTTAATTGAGTAATACCCTACATTTGTCATTATTTTAGAGTTAGTATAATTGCAGATTTTCATGGATTCTGGCCTAAAATGGGATTATATCTATAAACCTCTGAGCATTTTCTCCTAGAAAAAAATATTCTCTATTTTAACCATTATCATTAGGAGGTTTTTCCTTATTCATTACTTGATTCAGAACACATTTCACTGTGTCTTTCAGCAGAGGTGAAAACTAATAGAAAACCATAATTTATTGAATGAAAACAGTTCATTTATTTGAGGACAATTAACTAACCCCTTTTTGGAATTCTATTTTTTTCCAGTTAATTTACCTCAATTACCTTGCTTCTATATGAGATAACTTGTTGATATATTTTTGACCCAGAGTGAATGCTTATTAAGATAGGACTGATATATTTGCATTATTCTCTTTATCAAATATTTTCAAGATACTTTTTTCATGAATATCAACAAGGAAAGGGAGAAATAGAACATTTATCAAGTATCTATCCTGTATCAGTGGCATTTTAGCTATTGAGTCATATTTAATCTTCCCTGTATCATTGTGAAAATTGCTTCTGAAATCTTTACAGAAATTTGGTGCTCATGTCACATTTAAACACCACTGGATATGAGAACACTGAGGCCCAGCAAGGTTGACTAACTGGCCCAATGTCACAGCACTGACAGGAGGTAGGGATAAGACATGAATCCAACTTTGCCAATAACAAAGCCTACTCTTTTCCCATGACAGTGCTCTGACTCACTGGCAAATGAGCAAAATAGACCCTCTCTGTGGATGAGATTTGAAGCCCAGGAAGGTTAAGTAACATATTTCAAAGATTTCAAAGTTCCACTTATAATCCCTGGGAAGTCAACCACCATTCCTGAGTTCTGAACTTGAGATAGGCCCAGTTTGTGTCCATAAGCCCAACCTTTCCCATCTGTGTGTGAGAGCCGGAATACTCAGGAGAGGTTCCAGATTGATACCTAGTGATGTACAGTTCCCCTAGAGTGATGTAGGATGAGAATCTGCCTTATATTTTCTTTTCCCTACATAGCAGCTCATACTGACTTGTCTGTTGCTGGCTGTTAAAGTGGTTGGCAGGCCTGGTGTGTGCAAGAAGTTGGGGTAACAGAGCCAGAATGTCTCAGTTGGTTAAGGACGAGACTAGAGGGCCCAAGTGCAGTTTCCGATTCCAGCTCTTGCTTTGGGCAGTCACTAAATGTCTCTCTGCCCAGTCCTCCCATCTGTAAAATGGAAAGACGAATACTGATGAACCTCTCAGAGAAGCTGTGAGGCAGAACCCATCCCTGATTAACACTGAGTATTATGGAGATAGAAAGGGCAGTGGAAAAGTTTAAAACCACTTCAGTGTGGGGATCATTTGATGTAAATGTGATTAAAATTATTCTAGTTGGCAATCCTGCTGTAGCAAACCTTCAATATAGCATTGGCTGATATATGGAGCCAGTCTTTTAGGAACTGTTGCAGCAATAACTGTCCTGCAGAAATTTTGTAGGAAAACGGTGGAAATATTTCAAACAAATTCTATTAATTGGCAACTCCATTCTCCATCCTCTCGGTGGGTTTCTTGAGGTCATCTGGTAAGTCCTCATGTTTCATATGCTCTACAATACTTACTTCAAAGCTTTGCAAAAGAAACCATCCATTGAGTGTCATTAATCATGATATGGTTCAAGGCCAAGCAAGAGAAGCTGTAATGAAAGGTCCCTGGGACTTTTGTTTTCTAGATAGAATGGCTAATGGCTTTGATTTGCCTTGTGTTACTTGGATACACTTCCTAAGTACCAAATTGCTAAGAGGTTCCATATTTCTTCTTTCCAATTTCTCTGGGATTTCTGAATATGCAATTAGCTGCACAGGTGTATGGCTTCGGCACATACCCAATAAGCTTTATTTCATCCTCAAAACTCATCAGAAAGTGGCCACCCACACCTGTTCAGGCCTGGGTGGAGTTCTCTTTCACAGTTTTACTTTTCTCGTTATATAAGGAATATATATATGACTTACTGTTGGAAAGATATAGTTTATATGCTATAACTGTGCTTTGTTTTTGTTTAAAGGGAAGTCACAATTATGAGAGAGAAAAGTAAAGACTGTTTAAGAAACACTTCTGAGATCTAGAAAAGTATTATTTAGTACTTTACTACTGTGAAGGTTAAGGGTAGATCTAGAAAAGTGTTATTTAGTACTTTGCTACTGTGAAGGTTAAGGGTAGGGATAGACCAGCAGCAATGATGCCTTCTAGAAGCTGTGTATACCCAGTACATCCAAAACTTTAGAATCAAAATTCTCATTGCCACAAGATTCCCAGGTAGTTTATATACACGTTAGGAGTGAGAGGAACTTGTCCAGGGTATTTGTTTCAGAATAATAAGGAACAGACTAAGATTACAGTTAAAAGCCAATTGCTAGGCTGGGTTTGTGGTTCAGTGGCAGAGCACTAGCGTGTGTTAGGTACTGGGTTCGATTCTCAGCACTTCATATACATAGATAAAATACAGATCCATTAACAACTATAAAATGTTTTTTTTTGAAAAAAGCCAAATGCTCTTGGAATTAGCGGTGGTATTGGACCCCATCATTTTTACTGGGGCATACTCTTATATGGAAAAAAATTGTCTACTCTCGCTGTCCAAGAAATTGTCCAAAGCCAGGAAACTAATGAGGCATAAAGTCTAAGTCTTCCTTTCTGTGGTTATAGAAACTCTCCATCTACACTGCCTGTTTCTCCTTTAATACTTGAAGTTTCTCCATCTGTACTTGGTGCTACTTCTCCCCTCTTTCCAAGGTAAATAGGGGGCCAGAGTGTTTCCTAAGCTACAGATCCACCTTTCTGTCTCACCTGCATCAAACTGACAACTCTCTGAAGAGCTCAGCCTGGTTTTCATCATAAATAACCTCAAGTCCCTCAGACTTGTCATAAGAAAAGGGAGGAAGAAGCAGTGCAACTCTCTAACTAGCTTACTTTGGCTCCTGGATGCCAAGGCAGATGTTACAAATGACGCGACATCTCTGCTCAGGGCCTCAGTGTGGAAATTACTCAGCAGAGCAGACACGGGCCTTTCTGTTTTACTGCCAGTTATGAGCTTGTGAATAGCACACCACACTGCCCTGATTAGTGGATGCTTTCACTCCCTCCTCATAATCACAGGGACTGGAGTGGAATGATAAGGAGAGCCTCCATGATAGTTGGTGATGTGGCGCTGCTTTCTCTCTCTGCTCTTTTGTTTGTGCTTCTCTTGATGCAAGCAGCCATTTGAAGTGTGTTTTTTTTTTTTTTTTGATTTTGACCGACTCACCTGAGCCAGCAGCAGCAGCCC
This sequence comes from Urocitellus parryii, assembly GCF_045843805.1. Lineage (NCBI taxonomy): Eukaryota > Metazoa > Chordata > Mammalia > Rodentia > Sciuridae > Urocitellus > Urocitellus parryii. The sequence continues at coordinate 38,840,804 of NC_135536.1, forward strand.
ATATTTCCTATATAGTTCCCTTATCACTGTCCTGATTGAGGCTTGAGAGCACCCATGGGAGAGCTTCTGAGGGAGTGCACAGCTGTTGGGTTGTACGATTCCCTGCTGCCTACCAGAAAATGTTGATTCTCCTATTGTACTGCAATGAATAATCACCTTAATTTTATTAGAGGTTTGTCTTCAGGCCTTGCCTAACTCTCCTAAAAAGCCCAAGGGCATTTGGAAGTTGATTAAGAGTCCAGTTAGTATTGCATGGGGATTTCTTTTGGGGAATTCATTCAGGCTCCAACTCTGCCCCCTTTCTCTTTTGAGTGAGCAGGCAAGGGCTGATGAGTGAACCAGAGGTGTCTGAACTGGAGCTTCTAATGCTCACGTGTGTACCATTCATTTTCTTTGGACCCAGGTAGAATAGGGTTCTGACTCACCTTCCTTTGACTTACTGAAGGACATAGAAGAAATGTGAGTGGCAAGTGGCTGTATTTAGATTCTGATAAGAGGGCACAGATGATGTTTAAGAATGGAAAATGTGTTGAATTATTTGTTAAATAGTGTCAGACTATTTTCTTTATGACAATAAACATGTAAGTAATTGCAAATATATAGAGATCTCAAATGTGATACTCCCATATGTAAGACTCTCTAAAAGTAAGAATAGTACCTGAGTTGTTTATACAGGTGAAGACTGACTTTAAACCTGAGAAGAAAATTGCTTTCATCTTGAATTGTTAACTGTGATCAATTGGTAGTGGCCGCTTCGAGTCCTGTGTTGAGAAGAATATTGAAGCAACCTCAGGGCTCAATGGAAGAGAAGATCACAATAAAATGCATGGAAGGGGTGGCAGTGTTGGTACTGCTTTCTCTCTCTGAACCATTCATACATACTCTAACTGTGATTCATTACTGTTTGGAAGGAAATGAAATCTCTAATGCTGTGAGTATAACTCCAGTGTTAGCCTGATTACCTCAAAGGTGCTTTCTTATTTCAGGCTCTGTAGCTTACTGACTATACCAAAGCAGCCTGCTTGAATAAATGCTATGAGGCTGCCTTAAATATACTGCACAGTTCATGCAGATTAGGACGTACCTGGTATTCAGAATGCTATGCACTTTTTCTTTTTTTTTTTCCTTTTGTTGATTTGTTCCTTGGCCTGTTCTGTTTCACTGGATTTGATATCAGAGAGCTTGAGCTAAAACTCAGGCTAAAATGCAATTTAAGCTCTGCATGACCACAAGCCAGTCTCTTAAATTATGTAAGTTTTCCTTCTTTCTTTGAAAGTTGATAAAAGAAACATATAAAGCAAGATATGTAAATATAGTCACAGGAAAAGTTTTCTGGATGTAAGAGGTAGGAAAAAAAAGCAACCAAATAGAGGTAGCAGGGACATAATATAGATACTAAATAAATGTTAGTTAAATCTTAATAGTCTCCTCGTGAAATAGAACAAACCCCCAAATGTATGGAAAAACAATGTTAGTTATAGATTGGATGACAAGTATTTGAAGAGACTGTGAGCATTTATGTGTGGGTTATGCCCCCTCCATAATGGCAATAGAAGCACATGGACAGGTCACTCTCAAGATATCCTGTGGTTACATAGAGCTTCTGATGTTGTATCTTTTATTCCAGTGTGTACCGACAAAGCCTCTTTTCTAGGTTATACTGGATAGAAATGTACAGGTATCTATCTGTTCCATGGCTGGATGACTGTTGGTAAAGTTCATTGTAGAAGATTATCCATGAAGCAGGCGACTAAGGCTAAAGCAAAGGATTTGGTTAAGATTACTGGACCAACCAAACTAAGATAAGATAAAATAAGATGGTGGGATTATAGAAATGAATGTCTACAAAATAGACATGAATTACCTTAAGATAATTAAAGCCTAAATATGATTGGCACAGGCTGGTGGGTTTTATTAAGGCAAATATAACCTTGACGATTTTCCATATACTATGCTTCCCAGTGGAATACTTCAGATGCCCTGGGCTGCAGTGCCTGGGTGATGCCTCTTCTCAGTGTGTATCACCCTTCTTTCCAGGAAAAGGTCTGGAGGACAGTGTGGGCTTTGCCACTTGTATACCTTGTGAGCACAGACAAGTATTTTAACCTCTCTGAATCTCATATCTGTCAATAATCTTCATATTATTATGAAGATAATAATACTGTATAATTCATGGAGGTCCAGTAAAGATTCAATGAAAAAACATTAAACTAAAAAATAATAATAATATGTGGCATGACGACATTAGGTGCTGTCTCAATCATTATGATCACCAACTGGCTTCTACTTCATCATCTCCATGGGTAAACATTAGACAAATGGGGTGCCTTAGAGGATCTCAGAGTATGGTCTCTAAGCCCCTTTCATGTCTATGAGGTCATGACTCTTTCCATAAAAATAATAGGATTTTATTCGCCTTTATCACCCTGTTGATCTTGCCTAGGTCATGCAAAAGTGATGGTGGGAAGAACTGCTGTCCCCTGGATGATGGGTCAGCAGAGCCACCAAACAGCACTAGTTGCTTTTAAATTCTTCATCACCACACACAGTTAAAAAGAGTTAGTGTCAAATTTTTAAATGAATTAGAAGGAAATATTTTTCTGAGCTCTCAGTATTTATTTCTGGTATAGTAAATAGTGACAGATATAACCCACATGAATGAAAGTTCTTTGGTATCCTCAGTGATTTTTAAGAATAAAAAGAGATTCTGAGAAAGAAGTTGGAGAACTATTGGACTTAGTGTTTCTCAACGTATATTTTTTAGCACCTCTCATCATAAGACATCTGGATTTCTTTTTAAAATTTTAGTTTATCCAGTCCATGGTCTACTAGATCAAAATTGCCAGTTGGGGGCAGTAAATCTGAATTTCAAATAAACTCTGCTGGTTGAATCTCTTGCGTAATATAGAATGACAACTTATACTGTAAATAACACAGCCTCTATGCTTTCCAAGAAATGTGAATTAATTTAACAATTATTACAACACATTATGAATACTCTTTCAATATGTCTGGTCTGTAACCCTATTTCCTTCTGATAGGTAAATGGTAATTTTTATCCTATTATACCTGGGATCTGAAGCCCTTCATTTAAAAGTCAGATTCTTCTCATCTTTTCTCCTTCACTCAAGTACATGTGCACACCCTGAATACATTCCACATAAGAATCTCTGTGTCTGTGTGCACTGTCAGAGGGAAATAGTCTCAGGGATGGAAAGGCAAGATCTGGTGAGCAGATCTTTATGAAGATGATTTTACTTTGGATATGCTCACCAAATTATTGGCACTGCCCTGGGGAATGAATATCTGGGTTTCTCATTTTAAACAAATTTTTACTGTGGTAAAATAAGCATAACAAAATTTTTCATTTAGCCATTTTTAGGTGTACAGTTCTGTGGTGTTCAGTATATTCACAGTGTTGTGCAACCATCACCACCATCTATTTCCAGAACACTTCATCTCCCCAAACTGAATTTTTTTTATTAGTTGCTCAAGACAATACAATGATCTTGACATATCATACATTTGATTCAAATAGGGTAGGAATTCTCATTTTTCCACGTGTACAGATTGCAGGATCACATTGGTTATACAGCCATGTATATACATACAGCAATACTAGTGTCTGTTGTATTCTGCTGCCCTCCCCATCCTCCCTCCCCTCCCCTCCCATCACCTCTCTCTACCCAATCTACTGTGACACTTTTCTCTCTCTCTCTTTTTTTCCCTTCCCCCTCACACCATTGTATATTTTGTGTAACAATGAGGGTCTCCTTCCATCTTCCAAACTGAAAATTATACATTAATTCTCCTTCCTGTTTTCCCTCAGTGCCTGGAAATCACCTCTCAGCCTCTTTTCTGTCTATGAGTCAATCGGCAGCAGGGTTATAGCAGGCAGTAGCTAGGGTGGTTCTGCTTGAGCAGACATGTATTACAGAGTATAGTAGTGAAATCTCCCTCATATGGTAGGTGGGTGCACAGTTTTGTCTTCATTAGAACTAGAGACTTCAACTTCTTTCATGACTATTTCTAATTTTTTTCCCCTAACCTAAGATTGGGCAATTGTATTTCTACAAAGCTTAATTTTGTTAGCTTTAGCCATTGTTCCAAGATATTGTTTTTGAAATCTGGTTCTACTATACAATATATGTTCTACCATCTGAAAAGTTCATACTGTTCATTTGATATTTTCATCCAAATAATTAACAAAATCTGTGAGGAGAAGAGGCTACTGAGAAAAGAATCCATTGATACCTTGTAGAAACCTCCTTCCTGGTTAGTTGGGATTTGTAGAATCTGCCTACCTGACATTCAATCAGGCAAGCTCTTTCTTGTTCTCTCCATGTTATCAGTAAACAACCACAGACACTATCACATGCCTCAGGAAGGCCACTTGATTGATATCTCTGGGTTTCATTTATCTCTAACAATTTAATAGAAATTTTAAATGTATCACCTCTTGGGAATGGAATAAGTATTTGTGAGATAAAGTCAATTAGATGCTCTGAGTTCTTTGAAAAAAATTTCTATGACTATTAGGAATAACAAAATAATTGACTTTGGAGAGTCCTAATTCTGTAAGCCTTCCCATGTATTGTGTAGTTGAGTACCTAAAACAAGAAGACTAAGCTAATGCCACACTAAAATTCTTTTGACCAGTAGATTTGAACTTCAGCTTTTCTCTCTTTCATTTTTTTTTACCCCTAATTCAAGGATATTTCTTTTTTAGCTTAAAAAAAAATAAAAAAGGCTGGGGATGTGGCTCAAGCAGTAGCGCACTTGCCTGGCATGCGCGAGGTGCTGGGTTGGATCCTCAGCACCACATAAAAATAAAAAAAGATGTTGTGTCCATGAAAAACTAAAACTAAAAAAAAAAATATTAAAACATTCTCTCTCTCTCTTTCTCTCTCTCTCGAAGAAAAAAGAAAGAAAATTAGAATATCAGCAGCAGTTCTCAGTCCTTTACTCATCCTGTGCATATACACAAGTCAATTATTATCAATATGGGTTTTTGGAAGATAAAATAAAAACACATATTTCAGTGAAAGTCTGATTTTCAGAATGAAGCAGATCATCTCCTTACAAAAACCAGGGTGGTGGGTCTTACAGTAGAGAGCCCAGCAGACGCCTTCACTACTGGAAGTGTGCTCTAGTTTTGAAGGTCGAAGTTCTTATGTATTTTTCCTGGTTCACTTAACTGTATCATCTAAACTTGATAAAAATGACCTTACAATGGCAGTCATTTTCTTGGAAATATAAGGAAGTGCTGGAAAGCAACCGAGAATAGTTGGAAGGCAAGCACTTAATGGGCTGGACTATCATAAAGACTTGAGTTGGGGGTGTGGGAAGGTAGCTTTCCTGTACAGAATCTGAATCAATTACAAACAAACTCCCCTCTTCCAGGTCCAGGAGCCCAGAAGCCCCTTCACACCAGACTAAGGATGCCAGGAAAAATCAATAAGCTATTGAATTGGCTTCTCTGGGGGAGAACACAGTGTATTTTGTAATTTCAAAATAGCTCTTTTATTAGAGAGCTGAAGAGAGGGTATAGTAGACATTACATTTCCATGAAATGTAAGTCAGGCAACATTCAGATCTCTTTTGAAATTAATAGAGTTTCAATCTTTTTGTTATTTTGAAAATAGATCGAGTTGTGATGCCTGCTAACTCTGTCTTCCTTCTGATTTAGTAAGCATTTATTAAAAACAGTTTTATATTTCTCTAACTGTGTCACTGTGGCTACTCTCCTTCCTCTGGACACTAAACTAAGTACAAAATCGATTTCAGCAAAGCTAATGAATAGATTCTTAATTTTCCCAAGAACATATATATATGTATACAAAAAATAAATGTTGGGAGTAGAGGAAAGATGGTCTGTGTGTAGGTTTAGTTATCAAAATCCAAAGCATATAGGCTGACAGCTTTTGAAATACATAAACTGTTTCTCTCTCTCCTGTTTCCATAGCAACAGAGTGCACAAAGCCTTAGTTTTTGCACATAGAAAAAAAAATGGGAATGGAGTCTGGAATTGTCTGGAACAAAAGAAGAATGAAGGAAATGGAAAAATTAAACATCTATAGTTTTCAAGAGACTCATTTAGGATCCCTTGATGTTATTATTCTAAATATATATAGTTGAAGCCATCTTAGGGTAGCTTTGGAGATCTGGTCAGGACCTGAATGGTCAGAACATCCCTGGCCACCTCCACTAGCCAGAAAGGGACAAGCAATCTATTGCCACTTTTGTCGAGAAGTTCCATTATGATGCTGATCAAGGCACTCTCCTGATCAGCTGTTGTCTTGCCATGCTTTAAGTTATTTTTTTTAAGATCTCTGCATTTTCTACTTTCTCTCTCAATTTATTAACCTTTATTAAGAGCCAGTAACAACACCCTAAATTTAACAAAAAAAAAATGGAAGAATGTGACATATTCTCTATAGGAGGTTTTCATATAATGAGGTATAAAGACTGGTCAAGCAGCCACAACACAGGGAATATCCTTCATCTGAGATTTCCAATTGGGCAAGGGTTTAAAGGACTGCAGCACCCTGAATGGGGAGTTCTCACTTTGACAAAATCTATATGTATCTGTTCAGAGTCTCCATTTGCTTCATGAATTTGTAATCACTTTTTTTGAGTGTGCCTTCAATTTCACCTCCCACATGGATAGATGCATATATGGAAAAGGTTAGCCAAAGCAACAAATATTTTAAATAATCCTTCCTATACATATGAGAAAACAAAAAAGATTACAATTGAGTGATGAATATAACCTTTCTTTGAAATAAATCAGAGCTTGTTATTTGCTTTACTTTAAAATGAAAGAAGCAAATTTTCATGGCATTAAACATTAATGTAGACATTAATTGGAAGGTTCCTATCATTTCCTCCCATTCTGGGGGTCGTGGAGTGGTATGCTCATATGCTCTCTACTAATCACTTGATGTTATTTTAGATAGAGACCAATGAGCTTCCCTATGTTTGCTCACCGCCTCTTCAGTGACCCATTCATTTGGACACAAGTTCTGGATGTGCTGTATAGTCACCAAGATCAGGTGTTCAAAATGGTTTTACTTGAGAAATCCTGGAGCAAGAAGCTAATTCCTGGTCTTCGTTAGGCGTGGAGGGAGGGGAATGCATATAATATTGCAGGAAGGAAGTTTAAAAAATGCTACACTGGATCTTGGCATTTTGTACTGAACTCTCAAAGGGATTTTTCTGAATGCAGGACATGCCCTAAATATATAATGACATGATGAGCTGGATTAAATCAGATGAAGCCATTACTGTCTATTTGAAAATAATAGACCTTTTAAGGAAGCATATGATTGAAAACATATTTAACCAATAGACTACAATGGCTCCTAAGGGGCTTTTTGGTTTGAATGAGAAAATAAATAAAACATGTTTTCTAAAATTGTCAAAACATATATTGACCTGATAGGACTCATGGAAAATTACTGGGCTAAGAAAAATTGTAGTTAAAAATAAAAAGAATTTAAAAAATAGAAAATCTTTTTTAAGCCATAGCTCTTGGAAAGGGAGCTTTAGAAGTTTTCAACTTCGGTAACACCAAAGACACATTATCTTTTCACATGCCAAACAGATTTTTTTTGCTAGAGATGAGAGTTACCTATAGTGGTCGGTCCTCAAATTGTCAATGTCCTCCTCAGGCACCTCTTGCTCTTTCTCTTGCCATAAGTCAATATGAGGTGAGAGAAGACACCTCTTTTTTGCTAGTCTCTCGCTTTTCAATTGTTGAAATCATCTTTTCTCTCCTCTACTAAAAACAGCACCAAAGGACTGCTCCCTGTGCAGAGCTATGGACCAGCTACACGCCTGGCCTTTCTTCTTTAAGACACTTAGAAGAGATGAAACTCAGAGGTCAGTAGTCCTGGTTTTGAGGGAGTCTCACAGAATAGCAGTGGTCTTGTGGCTATCTCCATTAACCCTGTAGCAGGCTGTCAGGATTGCTCCCATTAGGAAGGGATAAATCCAAAATTCTTCCGACTTCCCTTTGGCCCAGACCCCACCTTGTTCATGGCTGACTCTAGTGGCAGCCTTCTGGGTGTATGAATAGCACCTCTCTTCTCTTCAGCAAACCTGCTAGGTTTTAAAAATTCTCTTCTTGTTTAGCTTTCAAATTATACTTACCAAAAATCTTCCCTGGCTTTTCGTCATATTCTTTAGTAATTTTAAAATTGTTCACTTCCTAAGGCCCATGATATTGTTTCCTTGTCATCATTCTTCTCTTTCCACATTCTCTTTAACCTCAGTCACCATATCAGTGAAGTGATAAGGAATTGCATATTCCGAGAATCCAGAAATTACTCTAGTGTGGGTTACTTTCCTTGCACATCAGATAAGAAACCTGAAATCATATTAGTGCTTATCTCTGATTTTCGCCATTGCTGTATCATTCTTCAATAGATTTCCTGTGTGTGTGTGTGTGTGTGTGTGTGTGTGTGTGTGTGTGTATTCCTATTTCTGTAGAAGGAGTTGAAAGTTGTAACAGAAGAACAAGAGAAAAAAGCAAGAGAGATCCAAATCACTCTTTCAGAATCACATCTCCATCAACTAGAGGGGGAAATGTTCCCTCTTTCTTTTGGATTTTGTGATCTTCCCTGGCATTGTGCCCTTTACACCACCATTATATAATTACCTGGGGGGATGCAATAAGTAATAGAAGAAAAGTCAAAGAAGGAACTCTATGATACCTGTGACCATTGGGAGTTTCTGTTCCAATTCCCTGAGCCAGAACTAGCAAGCTCTTCCTGCAGCTCTCCACTCTTGCTGATGGCCATTTCTAGATTTCAGTGTGCATTGCACCCAGGCCAGGAGATACTGGAGGAGGAAAACGTCAGTTCACCTTCTTTTGGCAGTACACTGAATTCTAAGCTTTCTACCCAGTTTGTCTGCTACTATTTTCTGAGTTCCCAAAGAACAACTTCATGCCTTCTGATTTTATGGTTGCATGCAGTGAGTGAGACAGACTGGTGTGTAATATACCTCCATCTTTTGCAGAACCTGGACTGCATGCAGGTTCTTGAACTTAGAAAATCCCCAAGCATGCTATCATGTATAACAGTGCAGGGGTACAGAGAAGCACTGCCCTGCTTCATAGGACTTTATCCTGTTAACAGTGCTGTGAATGGCATCCCCTGAAACGGACGGTAGCTAACTCCCAAACCATGCAGAGGAATTCTATCATTTCCGTCCATATTTTCTTCTCTCTTTTTACATATCTTCCCTCAGTGATCCATGTCCATTTTTATAGCTTTATTATGCACTTGAATTCCTCATGTATTGGATCTAGCTATATCACACTGAGCTCTAATTCCATATTTTCAATCACTTGATGAATATTTCTGTCTCAATACCTCACTGTTGTCTTCACCTAATCATATGGAAGACAGATTTTACCATCTTCCCGTAATATCTCTTCTCAGCCAAACCATTTCTGTCTGGAACATGCTCATCCTTTTTTGTTCACCATAATGAAATTTAGCTTTGTCTTATTTTTAACCCATCAGCAAACACAATTCATCTTTATTTTGAAAATTTTTAAAATTTGCTGGTTCACTTTAATTCTCCTGAATATAAAGTGTAAGCTCTTAATATTCCAAGTCAAGATATTAGGAGTAGACATTACTGAATTTACCACTGCAGCTGCTTACCCTCATCCTCACACCACAGTTTTCTTCACTCAATGGAGTCTGATAGGTTCTTTCACATGCTCTAAGTTTATGTCCTGACCATAGCCTTTGAAGATAGGATTTGATATTCTCAATTCACAGATAAGTGAAACCCAATTCCATTCGTAGTGTACAATGCATGGACTGCATAAATCTACCTGACTAAATGGAGAATAAAGACTAAATCCAAGCCAGGGTTACAGTAATCCTGTTCCACACTCACAACAGGTTGCAAAACTTACTGACACCTGGAGGAAGTAGTTTCTTTGCACAACTGTGTTATCTGCTTCCCAAGCAGTGTAGTGTGTTCATGTGCTCCACCCTCCCAAGGGGTTCCATTTCTGATTCACATGAAAGTATGTTTATGTTGATGATTGACTCAACCTCAAAAAAGGTGAGGAACTTTTTCAGGACAAGTAGTGAAGGTGAGATAGGTTTGGAATTCTGTTCTCTTTTTCTCCTCTATACTTTGGATAGATTTCATTTCCCATAAAACTTTTCCGCATGTTAACATCAGAGTGATCTTCTTAAAGTATTGCTTGAATTGTGCAATTGGCTGCTCAAGGACTTTCCATGACTCTTTTCCCTATAGGATGAAGAATAAATACCTTGGCCTGAAACTGAGAGCACTCACTGATCTGATCTCAGCAGAACTTTCTGACATTATTTTCCCAACCTGCCTAATGTTTTGATCTGAGCAGAAGGATCCAATATTCCTTCATGTGGCATAGTTTCATTTTATTTATTTATTTTTGTTGCTTTTTAATTCCTATCATATCTAGCCTAATTATTCTTTATACAATAGGTATCAATGAAATGACATTTGAATACAGGTCTCTACTAAATCAAAATATTAAAGAGTGGAGTGGTGGCAGTACAAATTCCCTTAGAAATGCCACCTCAAGGGTTGTAGTTCAATGACATTTCCCCACAGGTTGCTGTAGACTTAAAAGAACCTCAGAACAAGGCATGCTTTTATAAAGTCACCTACTGTGGTTGGGAACAGGTTCACATGTCTATACTTTATTGGAAGTAAAATTGTAAGTCTTAAAGGAAATTGCCTAAACCTTGGTTTTCATTTCCCCTGCAGGTTATTTTTGTAGGTATTATGTCTTTAGGAATTTTGAGATTGTTTCTTTGACATCAGTACAATAGGTAAAAGAGTAAAAATGCAACATATCCAGTCAAACTATTACTGTGCTCACATACGGTGAACAGCCAGCTTGATGAATCGTCTACCACCAGACCTTCCATGCCTGCTCCCTGAACGCACATGTGCATATGAACTCATTTTAAAAAGTTTACTATAATAAAAATAGTACATGCCAAATACAAGAAAATTAGTACATGGAAGTATTTAAAATAATTCAGCAGCTCATAACTAAAAGGTTATTTTTAGTAGTTGGGGGAATTTCATTTCATTAGAATTCTACATTCAAATTGTCTCTAAAGATTTGTGTCTTATCTTTCTAAATATTATCACCTATTCATATTGTTAAACATATGAAATATTATATCAAAAACTGGCATCATATTTTATGCTAGAACCTGTAAATCTGAGTTGCCTTTTTTAAACCTTATACCTTAGGTACTTTCTATAATTTTAATAGTAAAATATTCCATTAAAATATTTATAAATAAAGCTTCTTTCCAAATCTATGACTAAGATTTCGAGAAATTATACTACTAAGATCAAAACTATAAATATATATTTAAAACGTTTGAGATTCCATTACATGTAATTCAGGATCTTCATTTCACAAAATTTGCTCTGGAGGATAGCTGCTTTGGTTTTATCTGTTGGATTGATGTTTCTGAATAAAGTTGTTGCCTCCATATTCATTAAATTGATGCACCATATTTTATTTATCAGCACATTTATTCTTGGCCATTTAGGATATTGCAAAGTTTATTATGATACTAGTTCTGTAATGGACATTCTGATGCATGAACTATTTTTTACTACATCTCTTTTCATTTTTTTAAAATAGATTCCTAGAAGTGAAGTTACTGAGTTTAACAACAAACACTTTTTAAGGCTCCTAGCACATACTGCTAAAATGCTTTAAAGAAACTAAGTACTAATTTACACCCTCCCCAGCAGTGTATCATGGTACATGTCTCACTGTATGTTTTCTATCACCAAGCCCTATAGTGAGAAAGAGAGAGAGAGAGAGAGAGAGAGAGAGAGAGAGAGAGAGAAAAGAACTTTGCTAATATGACAGGCTTTTTATTTTGTTACTTAATTTTGCATTTTTAATAATTGTAGATTCTTTTTCCAGCACTTATTGCCCATATTTTTCCTAGAATTTGCTTTTTGATTTGCTTAAGTGGTGGGCACAGACTGGTGTTGTATTCTGCCAGTGAATTTGTGTTTCTCATAGACTACTGTTACATTGAATCAGAAGAAGGCTTTGAAATAATTAATTAATAACTAACATTAATCATATAATACTTCATAATTTATGAAGTATTTCAATGAATTATATTATTTGATCTTTCAACAATTCTAGGAGCAGCAAGAGGAGGATAATTCTCCTTTATAGATGAGGACATTTTTATAGGGCTGTTCAGGTAGCTAGTGACAGAGCCCCATCAAGACATTTGTACATACTTAAAAATACACATCTACGGCATATGCTTATATACAAATGTTATGATTGAAGTCAGGCATTCTTTTTCCAATTTAGAGCAGAGCTATTCTATACTTGATCCCTAGAGGAACAGGAGTAAAAGCCCCTGGGAGATCTTAGAGCCACAGATCTCCAGTCCGGGTGCTTTCTATGCACACTGTTATCTGTGAAGCTCTTCTTTAGACCACCCTGAAAATTTATATGCAATCAAATATGGATGGATTTCATACACTATTTGTATATAAAATTAACAAGGAAGAACTAAATTTTAAGTCTGAAGAGTCTCCAAATTATTTGTAAACAACTAATAGAAACGTAAAAAAAAAAAATCCATAACCTCAATCAATTACCCTTTTGCTCCATATAACACAAGCATCAACAAGAGCTCTCTCTATACTTTGAGGTTTTGATGGTTCCAGAAGTTTGTTGTACCCTGCCCCATGGATAGGTGCCACTGGTGAATGTTTTTCAAAATGTAACAAACGGTCAGGACCCCAACCCCAAACAAAGAACCTCTGAATCTGCTGCTGTCTACATTTTTACATTCAGTAATATTGAATTCCAGTCTAATGATTTACTTGCAATTAGTAAAAACAGTCATAGGAGGAGAATAGAGCACATCTTAAATTTCAAGGAAGGAGGTATTCTGTTTGAGAACTTGCCGTGAAGAATCTTAGTGATTTCAGTTGTCTCAGTTAAAATGTCAGGATCTCTTTCCATACTGGTAAATAGTAGTGTGAAGACTAAGTTATAATTAGGCCCATTCCAGGCTCAATAGTCTGGATTTGTTGTTGCCATTGTTTGTTTTATTATTAAAGAAGTGAACATCCTAGAATGCTAAGGGTGTAAAGGAAGAGATGGAGAAGTTGGGGAGAAAAGGAATAGAAATGCTAGGCATGAAGGAAACGGATAAATTTTGTTTATATAATTTTGCCTAGAACCAGATCTCAATTAAAGGCTATACGTTGTAATTTGGCAACATTCTGGACACTATCTTTAATTGTGAAGCTTGTCACTTTAATGTGTAGTTATTTTAGGGTTCTTACTTTAATGTCTATTTGATGTTCCTCCAAATGTAGAAACACACATTTCATACAGGGATTCTTCACTTTTTCCTCCTGAAGGACATTATCGGTTTAACATGCTCTCTTTGGCATTCAGACAGGAGTGCTTGATATTCTTATGTCCTGTGCATATGAATCTAACTAACATGTCTCAAGAGGCTTGCAGAGGAATTTCTTGTCAGCAAAACTGCTCCTAGTATGATTCTGGTAGATTTATGGACGCACAGTCCCCTGGTCAAATTGGGCTTATTATTCTGAATCCACTTTTGTAATAATGATGCTGGTAATGTTTTAATATATTACTTTAATAGGATAATACATTGAACTCCAGTTCCTAGGGTACAAATACATTATGCATCCCAGCATCAACTATTGTATTGTGCCAAACAAGGGAAGAGGAAACTAAAAAGAAGTCTCACTAAAAGTATGTGCAATTGTAAAATTATGTGAAACATGGATAATAGGTGATTAGATTATTACTTCTTCATATGTTTATTTTTAATGGCTGTCTACTTTTAATTTCTGACTTTTATATTCCCATATTTACTAGCCTTTGAGGAACAGAAAATAACCACAATTGGACCCACTACAGGACCTAACATGCACAATATCTTTTGTGTGCTTAGGAGACTTCTTTTTCAGAGTGAATTTGTAATGGGGACCTAAGAACTACAGTCATTAGATGCACAAAGTGTTCTGGTACCTTCACTCTAAACTCTTTGTAGTATGTCTTGCCAGGCAAAGGTCACACAAAAAGTATCTGTTTTACTTTTATATAAATGTTTTAGATTTGGGGCTGGGGACATATCTCAGTGGTAGAGCACTTGCCTAGCAAAAGTCGCAGATTTTATATTCCTTTTATGTCATTAGTCTGCAAAGTCAGGATGAATGGGTGTGTGTGTGTTTGTGTGTGTGTGTGTGTGTGTGTGTGTGTGAGAGAGAGAGAGAGAGAGAGAGAGAGAGAGAGAGAGAGAGCGTGTATGTGTTTTAATTATAATTTGAATAAAATTGCCAACAGGCAATTAGTTCTACCTGGATCATAATCCCATTTTGCAAAGGTACTTCTTTCAAAAGGTATTGCAACTTAATTTGCCTTTGATAGATTAAATGTATATGAATGCTCCTTCATGCAGCTTTACTCCATCAAAATTTATATTGACCTATTAAAAACACCATTTCACAATGTGTTTTTTTTAAGAAAGAGAGAATTTTTTAAAATATTTATTTTTAGTTTTCAGTAGACACAACATCTTTATTTTATTTTTATGTGGTGCTGAGGATTGGACCCAGCGCCCCGCACATGTCAGGCGAGCACGCTACTGCTTGAGCCACATCCCCAGCCCACACAATGTTTTTAAACTTTTAAAATAAAGAAAAATGTAAAGAAAAACAACCACCTCATCATTGCTCTCAATCCTTGCAGAACTTAAACCTGATTTTATCTCCATTCAAACTGCCTCAAATAACTGCAAAGACAAGTTAACACAAAATTGAATCTTATGAAGAGAAATCTGAGTAGCCTCCGTTTTCATGCTTCTTAAGAAGGACAAGTTGTAAATGTATAGATTATTTTCTCTGTGTAGGCTTGTTGCCAGGTACTAGGGAATGTATTACAGAAACATAATATATCCTTGCCTTCCTTGCATTTGCAGTTTTAGAGAAACAACATTGCAATCATCCAAAAAGAAAAAAAAAATTAGATCACCTACTCACAGTTCAGCAAATGTAAAAGACTTGGGCTTCTTTGCCCTGGTCCTTGGGGGTGTTTTCAGGTCTCTACTCCAGGGACGTTTTCTTCTATCTCTGCTCTATGCCCTTTCTTCCCTGACTAGTCATTATTCTCAATTAGTGATTGCTTTGGGCACTCATTATCTATTGAACCCATTTAGAAATTTGGCAACAGACTTTATCAGCGCCAGCCTTTCAAGGATACTGAGTTTGCTGGTAAAAACATGGCTTCTGCATAAACAAGCCAGATTTGCTCATAGATATCATATTCTTTATTTCAACCAACATTCTTTTTTTTTTTTCCCTGGGAGTTAGCACCTGATTAGAGATGTTCTTTTTGCTAATTCAGCTCTCTGGGTAATAAATATTTTATCTTATCAATAAACATGAATTTCTGTGATCCAAAGATATTTAGGTCCTTAATTAGATAGTACATCTAAATTGGTTAATCAGAGTGTTTTCTGGCAGTTTCTGAGTCAAAGTTACACTTCATCCCTGGTTAGCCTTTGTAATATTCAAGATGAACAACTTAAAATTCTTAGTTCAAACTACTTACAATCTGTGTTAATCAAAATGCTGTAATTAAATTGGGCATGGACTTATTCTGTAACCTTATCCACTTTGCATTTAAGTTGTCTCTACATGAATGTTTGACACTAGTACAGTCTTTAAATATTAATGTGTAGGGGGAAAAGAGATGAAAGGAATAGCTGGAGCCAAGAGAAAGTGAAAGATAGCAAGGGGCAATTGTAATAAAAACCTTAGGAAAGTTAGAAGAATATGCATAGAAAAATAAACTTGTCAAAGCAGCTAGTTACTGGCATAAAGTAGCACAATTTATACACAATCTAAAGCTCTAAGGAATGAGTAGCCATAACAAGCTTTTGTGCAATAAAGATTAAAATCTCTGTGAAGCAGCTTCTTGTGTTTTTCCCCTCTGCTTTTGAATTTCACTTTCAAATGGTCACAAAGCTACAAAACAGGTTAAAAAATGAAACAAAGCAAAACTAATAGAAAAAAATACATTTTTCACTTTCTTGTAAAAAAATGGCAAAACAAAAACCCAGCATACATCTGAAAGTATGATTTCACATCTCTAACAATCAGACTCCCTGGGATATTGGCATAAAATAGTGTAGGACCAAAGAACATCTCAAAATAATGTGTTTTTGCTCCATGCACAATGGAAGACTTCTTAGCATAATCTGTAAAAGTTTCAAGTGGGTATGTTGACAAATAGCTTGGCTTTTACTATGAAGAAGAGAGAAGGAGAATGTATGAAACTAAATGTATAGCTAGTGTCTCTCCTTGCACCAGATAGAGAAATTATATTTGTTGAGACACTGCACTGTTGAGATTCGAGGAGAGAGTATGCCCTCAATTTCACTGTACTATACCAGTGTTCATTCAGCTGATGAAGTTCTCAACTCAAAGGGCAGCATCCACTTTGTTCTAAGTTCCTGCTGGAATGGAAAAGCTGACAAGGGAAAACTTACACAAAGGATATTGTGCTGTTAAAGTTTGTTCAAAGCCACACTTGTCAGATCTCTTTGAAATGAAATTGAAAAGGAAAAACCAATTTTCTTTGAGGACAAAGTTCATCTCATTTGGTGTGCTGCACCTGTCTAATTTTCTTCTCTGAGAAAGAAATCTTGACTAGGAAAATTTGAAAAAATAGTTTATACTAGTACAGGTATGTATCATAATGTTTAATTTAGTCCAGTGTTACATTCTAGAAAAAAAAACAAATATAAGTGTATTACTGCCTGTTTGAAATTGTGCTAAATACCTAGGTTGGCTAAAATTATTAGACACCATTATTCTGTCTCCAGAATGTCTCTGAAGGGCAATAGTCAGAAGCATCCTGAAAGTAAAGTTCTCTCATGTTCTCCTTTGTTGGATGATGTGCAGATGCACAGTATGATTCTGAGTACATTATCAAACTGAAGAGTAAGACAGATCCCTCAAAGGTGTTTCAGGTAAATATCTTGAATGTTTCCAAATTGGAGGAAATAGGAAGCATCCATTTTTAGGATAGCATGTTTACAAATTTTAAAAGTCATAGCTGCATTTTTAAATGCCACTAAATAATGCATTAGATAAGTTTGTATCAATAGGAGACAAGAGAACTTGGTACGTTTGATGTTATAATTTTCTGCAGATAGGATTGTTAAAGATTTCACATCAATCCAAAATAAAATAAAAAATAAAAATAAATATGTCAAACTAAAAAGAGATGTAGGTGTGATCCCAGATAGACAAGGACTTACATTCAAGACAGCATTCAAGACAGAAAATGTTTTTTTTTTTTGTCAACAACAACAAAGTGAAAAACAAACCCCATAGTAATCCTCTTTTAATGTGTCTTGTCTCCTATTTCTGTTTCATTCAGTCTTTTTCTGTTTCTATGTCAGCCTTCCTTGTTTCATCTTCCTCCATGTGATTGACTATATGTTTATAGGTAAGCCCCATACATTAGCAATAAATGTCTGACTAAAAGTGAGGAAGCATTTTGAAAATGAGAAGGACAAGCAAAATTATATCTTATCTGTTAGACCATGAAAAACAGATGACCTTGACTCTTGCCAGTATCTCCCCAGAATTTTCCATTCCCTAGCTTCCTTCTTTGTGAATGCTATCCACTAGGAACTATATTGCCAATTCTCTCTATTTGCTCTGTGTCCAAATGTGGATCCAGCTGAATTCTTCAGATTTTGTTTTTATTTTGCATATATCTCTGTAGATTGTTTCACACATTTATAACCTTTGTGTAAAATTCAATTCTTTTTTAACACAGTATTCACCACGACCTTGAAAAACAAAGACTCACAACTTTTAGATAGCTACCTTTCTTTTAGAATCAAAACTCAAGTGACCAACATCCTGAAAAATCAGAGGAAAATCTTCTCAGTGTAGAATCATTCAACCAAAAGAAAAGCAAGATTGCTGATTACATCCCACTTTGTGTAATTTTTATTTTCTTTGGGCTCCATCTGTTATAGAGTAAATGTGTTTCAATCTAGTAAAAACATCTTCAGAATTAACTATTCCTACTTTTGCTTAAAAGCTGCATGCTATTTGTGTTCAGTATTGGTAAGAAACATAATTTATTATGTGCTTATGTGTAAATTAATCCCTTGTCATCTTTCCTTCAAAGTCCATGAATTTCAGGCAGTATCTTCAGAGAATAGCATCTTTACCTGACATGCAGTGTGCATTTCCCTTGGTGCCTATTTATATGCTCAATAAGTATTTGTTGGATGAAGGAAATGGCTTTCCTTTTCCCCTTGAACATCATTCTTTGGTTCCCCTTTATAATGCTCAGAACCCTGAAGTCATGTCAAAGGAAACAGGGTTGTTTACTTCGTCACAGTTCATACAATCATTAGAGGCTCCTTTTCCTGGCCCACCTTCCCCAGGGGTAGTCAATGATCCAATCCTTGCCTGATTCTGAGATTCTGTCTATAGCCTACATGCTTGTTTTTTTTTTTTTCTTTGCGGTTTTTACATGTTTATACTGTAGTGGGCCTTAAAGAGTCTGTAGCACAAAATGAATTAGTAGTGACTGCACTTTCTTTCAGATTTCTATAGAGTAAGCTGGTCACCACTATATTTTCTATCCTCTTCTTTTGATAATGTTTTATAAATTGGGGTGAAAATATGTGCCCATATTGACTAAATAGAACATAGCATCAGTACACTGGTACAAGAGTCAGTCCTATGCTCCAACTCCAGTATGCACATCTGCATGTTCAAAAAATATTTCTAACTCCTGCTGTGGGCTATGGAGACTACAAAGAGACATTGATGAAATAGTCCCTACCCTTAAAAGCAAAGAGAATTTTGTATTGTCCAGAGGACTTCTAGATCAATTATCTTATTTGATTTTCTATAACAACCAAGAGAAGCAAGGAGGATAATTATTATTCTACATGGTTTCCAAACAAGAAACTTGCAGAAATCTAAAAACCCTAGATCAAATCAAGGAACCTAGGAATCTAAGTCACCTTACCCATAAATAGAGGACGTATATGAAAGCCTAGAGGTTTGATTGCACCACTGAATAGTCCTTTTCTTCTACACAGTGAGAGCCAAGTGTTTTTGAGTGGTGAGTTGCCACTCTTGCTACCCTAGAATATTTCTTCCAATTCTTTCTTATAGGATCTATGTAGGTCATACATTAAAAGGTCTAGACCTGCCATACTTCTAACCACAATCCATTCTTTGAGGGTCATAGTGATACTATGGATACAATATGCAGTCCTTCCTTCCCCTTCTCACTCTCATTGTTCTACCTCAGGCTATTATCCTCTTACTTTTAATAACCTTTTACAATTATCATCTCCCTTCCAATCTTCCTGCCCACACACCTATCCGTTTATACTCTGGTGCTGTATAAATCTTGCTAGAATAGAATTATATGTCAATAATTATGCTTCTCAGAAAACTTGAATGGTACCCTACAATCTATTGAATTAAGTCCAAATTCCTCCTTAGTCCCTTTGTAAATTAATCACAACTGACTTTCCATTGTTTCTATTTAACCTGCAAAAAAAAAAAAAATGTCTACACACAACCCTCTTTTCCTACTTTGATGTCTTTCTTGCAATTCTTTATGCCTGGAATATTTGTCTTCTCCCATACCATACTCTGCTAACTCCTTTAAAATAAATTCCATCCAAGTCTTCATTTATAAGCCTTCTATCCAGGCTCCAAATAGAG
The DNA here is from genome assembly GCF_045843805.1 of Urocitellus parryii. Taxonomy (NCBI): domain Eukaryota; kingdom Metazoa; phylum Chordata; class Mammalia; order Rodentia; family Sciuridae; genus Urocitellus; species Urocitellus parryii. The sequence continues at coordinate 38,860,646 of NC_135536.1, forward strand.
ATATGTGTAACTTATTTTGAACACACACAACACTATATTTATTCCTGGCACTTATGAAAATGGCAGAGGTTTTGTAGACAGACAGATAGATGGAATTAGGCATAAATCTTGACCTGGTCAAATTTGAGTCAAGTATTTAATTTCTCTTAAGTATCCATTTCCTTGCCTAGAAAGCCATTGCATGGTTTTTATGAGGATTCGTGGTCATCCACAAAATGCGTCTGGTCAATTTCTAGCATGAATTAAACACAATGAAGAACAGCTCTTATTCATAGGTTCTGTTTTGTGTTGCAGGTCTGTCTGGATGTGTTACATAAGCATCCTCATATTGTCTGCTTTCTGTGAGGGGTAAGACCATGACTGTTAATTTTTTATTTCTCATCTTTGTATTCATATAGGTTTGGATACCAAAAGTTTATTGGCAGTGATCATTTACCCATTGCACTTCTATTTCATCATAGCCGAATTTTGGACAATATCCATGTCAGTGAAACTGCAAATCCCTAGTAACCCTTAGAAGCAATGCCAGGAAATATGCTGTCTTTTCAGTTCCAGAATAATGAAATCAGTTGGCTCAGTTTATGAATCTTCTAATTATAGCTTCTTAGTTAACATTTGGTCAGGTGGTAAGTCTAAGAAAGTCTAAAATACAATTGATAGAGATCCGGAAGTCCACCATTTAGATAGTGTTAAAATCTATAGATGTAGAATAGGACTAGAAAATAGTGTGCTGTGTTTCTCCAGTGTATTGCTAGCTCTGCTTTTATGTCAGTCTAGGCTGTGCCAAGTAGGGGAAACATGAAATGGAAAACCAAAAAGGTTTTAAAGTTGACTGCACCCGAAGTAAATTGAAGTTCCATCACAAATATGCCCTTCGTTGGATTAAAAAGAAGTGGGATGTAATGAAACTTATGGTGAAAATTAGATGATGTCATTATTGTCCTCTCTGCAGTTAGTTACTATGTGGTTACTATGAGGATATTCTTAATAATAACAATGATAATTATATGCATATATGTTATACTCAAAAATATAAGCACACACATATATACACACATATATAAGGAGCTATTGAGAAAATAATGTCATTGAAGATTTCTTTTCAGCTTAATAGAATTTATAAATATAAACCTGAAAATGGGGCAGGGAGGGATAAAGTGATGTCTGAGCATCCATCAGGTTTCTGATTTGGGCAGTTGGATGGAGGATGGCACCATTTGTCGAAATGGAGAGCACAGGAGGAAGGAATGATTTTGGAGCTGACACAGAAATTTTAAATTCGCTTTGAACATATTAAGTTTGAAATAGGGCAGGAAAATACACATGTCCTGGAGGCAGTCAGGCTTTTTGAATCTGAAGCTCAGGAAGAAGTTTTTGCTGGATTAGGAGTCATCAGCATATAAATGTTGAATCAGATTTCCCACAGGAGAATCATATAGCTCAAGAGGAGGACAAGGAGTCTTAGTAAAATAAACATTTGATCTTCAGGAAGAAAAAGAATGCTTGTAAAAAGAAGAACCAGGGAGGTGGGGAATAAGGTGTCACTAAGATCAAGATAAGAAAGTATTTCCAAAAGGAGGAGGAGATTTCCAGTAAGTTAAATCCCTGTGAAGTTTCTGTTTGTCTTATTTAAGGAAAAGTCATAGATGACTTTTCAGTGGTGTGGTGATACCAGCTCTCTGCAAAATGACAAATGTCTCATTACATACCATCTATAATTAATCCATTTGGCTGGGAAGGAGAGGATACAGGACTTGAACTAGAAAAAAGGTTTTTACACTTTCTTTTTCCTCTGTTTCCAGTATATGCTATCTTTTATTTTTTGGATCATTGCTACAGGAATGGGTTGGCTTGTACTGGCAAATGAAAACTTTTTAGCAAATGGCCTTGTGACTGATATGTTGCTTTGGCATAGTTCTAGCTCTGGGATTTCACACGGGGTACCCAGTGAACAGGAACAGAAAAGTGTCCACATTGACCCTTGGGCTGACTTTTAAGGATTAAAAAACAATCAAAACTTATCCTTTTTTTTTTCTTTCTGTTTGCTATACTACACCCAGGAAACCTAGTCACTGGAATTTGCCTCCACAAACCTGTAGGCAACAAAAAAAATTCTTTAATGGATTTCCATCCTAAGGGTCACAGATACATTATGACCGTCAGAAAATAAAAATAGAGAATGAAAATCGTAGCAATGAAAATTGTAATGTTTTAGTCATTTTTTTTTCGTTTTTACAAATATGTGTTACAAGAAATTTTAGAAAATATTAGGACACTAAGGTCTTACTTTCATAAAATCTTCCATGAGCCTGGATATAAAAGTATAGGAAATATGCTGCTTAATAGAAAAGAAATGTATTTTCCTTCAGAGGATAAAATGGGTTTCATTTCATCAATATGAAGAAATACATAAAATTAAATTTTCAATTCTCATGGTCCAAAAGCTACAATGAGAATTACACAAAGTACTTTAGAAACAGCTTATTTTTTTTTCTTACCACAATAAAATATTGCTTCAGAGAACCAAAGGTTTGGCTTCTGACCTCATTATATTAATACTATAGAAAGGAAAAGCTACTTTGGGGTGTCAGTTATCACAATAATAATATTTAATATCTTTATAGGGCTTAACAACTTATGAAGAACTTAGACATCTGATACCTCATATAAGCCTTTGAAATGATACTGTGCATTAGTCAAGGCAGGAATAATTATTGACTTTTGACAGTAAAGGAAATCAAAGTTCAGTATTATTGTGTACTTTGTGCAACTTCGGTGGTTTTAGTGAGTGATCGACTTGGAAGTATTTAGAAACAGTGAAGAAAATAAGCCTTCCTCTGGAGGTGCCTGTAACTGGTTTGGGAAGTCTAGCTAAATGAAACATTAGAAGGTATGACAAGACAGTGCACGATCGAGTGTTAAGTATGCCTCCCTTTGCAAAAATCTGACTTGATAGTTGCCACAGTCTTGTCAGGTCTCTTCCTTAGTTGGTGCTGTGTAAATGCCACCCTCTCCCATGCCTTTCAGGAACAAACAGTTCTGAAAAACAAACAAAGCAAAAGGAGAGTTTCAAGCAACATAATCAGATTACTTGAACTCAAGTCCTATGCAAAAAGTAAGCAAAATATGGGCCTATAATGTTAAATGGAGAATTTAATCAGGTCTTATATATGTGTGTGTTCCCAAAGCCAGAGTGTTTGGAAAGTCTTAAAAATAAAAAATAAAAAAATAAATCAGTTGTCTTCTTTTTAAAATATAATCTATCATGTCCAAGGTACTTCTTCCTCCAATCTAGAAACTTTTCATCATAGTAAGAAAGCTTACATTTACTGATGTTTTAATCCAAACAGTATTCACAATGACATGACCACAGGATCATAACTAAGGCTTATTTATGCTAACCATGTTTTATTAAGGCTTATCTCTTAATTAAATAAGAGATTATAGACCATGGTAGAAGGTGATTTGATGTGCCCATGCTCTAGATTTGGAAATGTGAATAAGTAGACAAATCAGTCCCAAGCAGCAGTAATACAAATAAGAAAACAAAACACAAGATAGTAAAAAAATCAGCAACACATGGTATTTGTTTTGAGCTCCCTCTACCTTTTGTCCTAAAGGCTTAATTAAATCAACAAAATGCTGCCATGTGGATTTCTGTCTCTCTCTCAAGCATAATAGAGCCAGCTTTAGACCCCCTGGAAATTATCTGAGGATGTGTGGCCTATGCTGCATAAGACAAATCCAGTTTTGCAGCCAGATACTTCTTTTGTTCATAGAAACTTTTATAAACAGCCATCTCTATCCTCATTTAGATTATTTATTTCTGCTCTCCACGTTCCCTGAGCTGTCTTCTGCTCTTTAAATATCTTTCTGCATCATCAAGAGCACGAAGTACTGAGGCAGAGAAGCAGAAATGTGTGAGAAGGCCAAGAACAGTTTCCTTCCCTTGGCTCTTCAACGTTTCACTTGGGCTAATTACTTTACAAGAGATAGGAAGAGGGGACTGGGCAGGAATAGAAGGTAACAGTGGTAGAGGTAAATAGAGTTGAAGAGAATAGAATTGAACTATAGGTAGCAGGACATCTGAGGAAAGGACATTCCATATACATCCACCTTCAGGTCAATGGTGGGTTTATGAAGTCAATGACAAAGGATTTCATCACTGGCTTACTTCTAAGTAGGCCTATATTTTAAATAGTACCATTTAACATGATGGGACTATCCTAGAGTGGTTTCTTAATACGAGCAGTATGATCTTAGAATTCTTTTAAGGTCCTACTCATGGCTCATCAATCAATGAAAGAGTTTATAGCTACACTTGTTCGAATATGTAACCAAATAAAAGAATTGCCTGCATTGATTAACATGCTGAATAGTTTGGGAGTTTTTGAGATATGAGAGAGAGGTACAAGTCATTGTTTCTGCTTATAAGGGGAAAATAAAACAATTTTCTGTCAGAAATGGAAGGATGGTAACCATGTCTGGGTACCAAAGAAGAGACAGAAGGTGTTGAGGTTGATCATTATGTCATGAAGCAGATTACCTGCTTTTAGAAAGTGGGATATAACTTGGGTCTTAACATATGAGCAGGATTTTCTTGAAGGTGAAGAGGGAAAGCACACCAATAGTACATATTTTAATAATTATTATTATTAAATTGACACAACTATGCCATAACAGAGGCTTTATAGACATCATTGTAAACCCTTACAATAGTCATGAAAATTGGAATTGATATTTTTTTATAGGTATGTGTTTTTCCAGCTAAGTGTGCATGACCTAGAGAGGTTAAATAAACTAATCAACATCTGATAGTTAAGTGACCCAATGAGGTTCTGTATGGGTCAAGCTGACTCTCATCCTAAGCTCAGTTCTTCCTGCTATAAGATGCCGCCTCCACCTATTATACAAAAAGTTTCAGGAGCTATCACCGAATTTCAGTGATTTTTGCCCCCTAAAAATTGCAACTGGTGACAAAATGATGCAAAAGCAGAATACAGCTTGAGCTACATTCCCTCTTTGCTTTTGTTAAATGGGACTTCAAGAAAGAAGAAAGTCTAGGAAGATCAGTTTTTGGGGGGTCAAGCCAGGTGTAATTAAAGAGCACTCAGCACATCAGAAAGCACATTTGGAAGGGTTAAAAATACTCCAATATTATCAGAGTGCAAGCCTGAGTCACCCTGAATAACCTTATAGACCACCCCGGGCCCTTGATATGGTCACACAATTAAATGTCAAGAGACCAGTCATTAACTTCACCATTTCCTCTCTTTTACATACAGTAGATGTCTACATTAGTCTTCATTTTTCAGAATTTCTGTTTCTAGACTTCATAAAAGAAGAATTTGCAAATAAGTTTTTATCATCATTAACAATACTATCGCTAAAGGGCATATGTGAAGTTTTATGATGGTTTAGCACATTAATATTTTACAATCAGGCTTTAACATGCTTTTATCTTTTTTACACAAGATTAATATCCTGCCTGAATTAGTTTTATTACATGCATTTTCAATTTTCACTAAGCTGATTTTCCTGCACTAGAATTTAAGTTTTTTCTTAGAACTTTTTTCTTTCTCATTTGTAGGACTTAATACATTTTATCCATCTTATTTTTTTTTAAGTAATGCAAGGATTTTCCTATTGCGCTGCCATTTGCAATGCGTTCCATTGGTTAATCACACTGTTTAGTGTTAAATCTTTTATTCTGCACAACATTTACCATTTTGTTCTCACTGAAGCCTAAAATATTGCTGCCATGTCTATCAAAACTAAGTATAAAGATTTTGTAAACAACTTTCTAATTTGATAAATACAGATGAGATGATAAAATCAGGTAATTCAGGATGGTATTTTTACTTTATGGCATATTACGATTTTCATCAGAAGAGTGCCAAAAGTAATACATCATATCTGGAGCCATCTTAAAATACTCAGAAACATCTTAAGGACATGAAAACAAGATTGCATCTTGAAATTATTGCTTTTTGTTCTAAAAAATTTTGTTCAGTAAAATAGCTCCTCAATCTCTTTCTGATGCCCCCCTTTTCCTCTCTCTCCATCTCCTTCTCCCTCTCCCTAACCTCCCTCTTTACCTCTCCTTCTTTACCTCTCCTCCCTCTTTACCTCTTCCCCTTTACCTCTCCTCTTCTAACTATGATGAGATTGAGTGAAACTAAGGACCACAGGTAAAATAGGATGGCTCATGAGTGGAATAACAGTATTAGGGGGTGATATCTGGACAGCAAAGGGGTTATAGTGAGATGGATGCAAATTCAATCTTGAATAAAACCAACTAGTATGTTGCTATCTAACTTTTTCCCAGAAGCTATTATGAGCTTTTCTTATAATACAATCTAAGTAATGCCTCCCCAAATGTATGCCCCCCAAAAAAACCTCCCATGTTCTAGTGTTACTGGGCCACGTAACAGGTGGTTGCAGTGACAATTTTATTAATATTCAGAGCTAAGGTTCTAATGATTGAAAACCATATCACATTCTTGTCCCTCTAAAGAAAAGTATCATATGGCTAGAATCCTTGGTAACTTGATCCAAAGTCCCAAGCCCTCATCAGTTTTTTGCTGGCCAGTGAAGTAACTTTGACAATGAACAAGAATAATTTCACTTGACAATTAAATTACTCACACAGAGACTGAGGGGTGAGAGAGGTTACAGGTCAATTCCTATTATCATCTTTTTTGCCCTTTTATTACTCTAGTGATTAATTTACTAAGTGACCTTACATTAAACTTACTTAAGACCCTCTGTGTCCCTCTGCTTTTTTTCCCCTTGAACTTTTCAATCAGAACAAGAAAAACAGAATCCCAGCCAGCACAATCTTTGTGCTTCAAATATACTCTTCCTACTAACTAATATTAAAACAAAACAAAACACTAATTCAAGGTTGACAGGCTAGAAACCTGTATACAGTAGGAATGTTTTATCCTGATAGTTTGTCATCCAAAGAGAGACCATGACAATTAGAGACACAATAATTTGGTTGGCTAGAAAACCAAGATCAATATGTTCTATTACCAATGAAATGAAATACTGAATTGTGCTGAAGTATTATAGTAGGAGTTCTTTTATAACAAAAGCCCACTTTCATTTAGGATATAAGCAGGTATTCCGCATGGCATGAGATATTTGGGATCTGTGGAGATAGTACATTTAAAAAGAAAATTTACTTTTGGAAAGCCAGAGAGTTTTGGTAATAGAGTTGACAAAAATCAAGCTCCAAGATTTTCTCCCAAGTAGAGAAAAGCAGGACTATCCACCTGAGTTATATAAATCAGAAACCTTTGTTCTTTCCATGAAAGAGGAATGAGAAATCCCCATGGAGGCTTGTGTATGTGTGTTAGCTGCTTCTTGTGTGCTAGAGAAATGGATGCCATTTTCATAGGGGTTGGAACAGCTACTTACTGAACCTCATTAGGATATCTGGATGCCTTTCCATGCATACTAACTACTCTGCTCAAAAACAAGATGGTGGATGAGAGACATAATTAATATGAGGTGGACTGAGAGAAAACACTGTGGGGAGTTTTGAATTGTGGCAAGGCAGATAAGGTAACTCCTAAGTGCCAATTCAATTACTATTAGAATTCATCTGCTACTCTCCACTCCACTTCATATTTAATTATTTCAATAAAGAAGTATGAGTGATTTTATCATTTCCATTCAATTCCCCAATGCATTTATTTCTTCCCTGGACACATTTATTCTACTATATTCTCAGCTGTCTTATTGTATAGGTTTGGAAAATTAACTAAAAAAAAAAAAAACTAGAGAGCTGAGGATAGTTGGTATCAGATGTCTCTTCCCTATAGATTTAAGAGGAAAAAAAGAAAAGAAAAGAAAAGAAAACCAGCTTTGCCTGTTGTGGTTTGCTTTTTTCAAAATGTAACTGTTTAACTGGGCAAACAGCCCAAGCTTTTGTTTCTGAGTTTTGCTTGGGATTTGTGTATTTGCTTTTAGAAAGTCAGCCTTTGCTTATCAGCAGTTTCTCCAAGCTTCTGTTTTGAACACTGTGTATTAATTCTAGGCACCTCCATTTATTCTTTTTTGTGAAAAAGAAAAATAAGAAATCAAACATTCAGTGGCATCTTACCTTTGAAAGTCAAAATAACTCTCTGCATAGAATATCTGCTTATTCTCAGACTTCCTGTAAAATGACGAGGTGCAGAAAACTATGAATTTCCTGTTGATAATTAGGTGTGGAAGGGCAGAAACTTGTCTCTGTCGATGAGGGGCTCCCCATTTAAATCTATGACACTTGGAAGGCAAAATGGAAGTATCATATATTTTTATTTATTTCATTACTATAATATTATTAGAGTTTCCTATGTTCAAAATTGGCCTCCTTTTTAAGTTTTTGGTCTACAGAATTTGTAATTAAATAGTCTTACTTATGTTGTCCATTCTAGAGAGTTTTAGGAAATAGCACCTATTCTATCCCCACTGGGATCTGGGGTCAGCAGAACTTAGCAGTATTTTCACCCTTCCTCTGACAACTCAAATGATAAAATTCAGAGGCTGGAGAGAAAGAGACCCAAAAATGCCTTTTCCCCTAAAGATGAAGCTGCCAATAACACCTTATAATCCAGAGCTATTTTTGTGTTTCTGGAAAGAGAAAATGAACTGAAAATGACCTTACTCTGGGTGTGTGTGAATACGCTCAGAAGTCAGACCTCATAGCCTCAAATTTTGGCTCCACCCTTTACTGAAGGTACAAGTGTGAATCCAATGAGCTACAGATTAGTAGTGTGACATACTAAAACATGCAGCAAAATAAGTGTTAAACAGTGAATGTTATTATTGTGCACCTATGCTATTCATTAATGACTTCTGTCTTTATGGCCTGTGCTCTATGCCCATTTCATACTGTGAAATCCATCTGTGGATTCAAACCAGACCTCCAAGATTGGGAGGCGGAGAAGCTGTGCATTCCACTTCCCTTGTTTTATGCTGTCCAGTCCTCTTTACAATGCTTGGAATGTGTGTGTGTGTGTGTGTGTGTGTGTGTGTGTGTGTCTGTATCTCAGGTTTGCCTCTAAGACTGCTACATAAAAAAAAATAGTTGAGGAAAGGGGGTGCATTGAGAAATTATGTTGAAATGTTGCATACCAGTATGTTTTTAATTAGATGGTACATTCACTACGAGGTGGTCAAGTTGGGAAAGTCTTAGCTCCGTATGATTTCTGTCAGTATCCCCAGAGAGTCACCACTTTGTGTTGCCTATAGAAACAATAAAGATGAACACAGAGTGTTTACCTATATATATTTCTACCAATACAAGCTGGTCTGCCTTTTCTACTTCTTAGTTTAGAATCACAAATAAGTCATGCTGTTTGCTAAGGCATTTACTGAAAATAGTTTTAAGGTCTGAATAATAAGATTTCTATGAGCCCTTTTTTTCCTACTCATTAAATTCAGGAGATTGTATTTAACTTGAATGTCCTAAGACTCATACACATTTCCCATACATTCATTTCTCTTTCTCCACAACTAAACTTTTAATGCTTTAAGGACAGAGATTTTTTATTGGCTTTTATATCACAGTCCCTGGTACATAGGGCTCACCAAGCATTTGTTAAATGAGTGAATGAACAAAAACAATTGCAGACTTCCGGCTTTTCAATGTGTTTTCCCCACTAGCCCTCTGTAGGGGTATATAGAGGAATCTTGTCCAATTTCTATCCTAGACTTCATTCTCAAGAGGCCTTTAAACTAATTTGGCCTAAGATTTCCCAGCTGCCATTGGTTTCTCTGTAATACCTATCAAAAGGTATACTTGACAATATTCCAAAGAAGAAAATACTTCATCCTCATTCTGAAAGAGAAAAAACTTTATCAAAATCAAAAGATCCATTTCTCCCCAGAGAGGCTGCATGATCCCTACCCAGTGATCAAATGGGGGAAGATTTCCTAAAATACTTTCCAGTAATAAGCCACTAAAACTGTCTCAAATGACTGATAAAGGAATGAAAGTTTTAAAATCCTTACTCATGCATCAAGCCTGCATTTTAGAGTGTCCCATTTTATTGTACTGATTAATCATATGCTCAGAGGAAGTTGGCAAAAGCTATCAAAATCCAACCAGTATAACTTGAATGCCAACTTCACAAAATAATCAGGGTCTGGTGGGATGTGTCATAAAATATGCCAGGATAGGTCATTCTAATGCACTCTTGAAAGAATTATACATATTCATTCTCTTCGTTTAGCACCTGAATGACAACAAGCAGGTGAAAGCATCGGAACCCATGCATCAAGCCAGACAGTTGTCATTATGAACAGAACATAAAAAGAGAGTGACGTTCTGAAAAATGGTGAGAGTCTTCTACTCAGACCTTGCAAACATTGCTCTCTTTTGATAGGGAAATGAAGCTTGCTGGAAGAGAGAAAGAGCTATGTTTTATTGTCATTGCTGCTTACAGTTTGGTGGCAAATTTACATGAAATATACACTTAATAGAATTCACCATAACTTTTTAGTTTATTTGTTTTAGATCATTGTGAAGATAGAAAAACTGTCAATCTAAACGAAATGCTTTCCTTAAATATCTGAGATCATCTCTGAGCAATGGAGGGCTCTATTAATCACTAATGAACTCCTAAATGCCACCTTTAGCTGAAATAATGATAGGCAAAATTATACCATGACACATTGAGTGACAAAAAACATCCCCCTTACCTAGTTTCATAGTGTGTTATTGAATTGCAAGGCACTGTTTTAAAGGAATAAAATAAATAGCAAATGAGTTTTCAGAAAGTCAATTCTATCTTACTGTATACATATGTATTTATGTGGGTAGGTTGTATGTATATGTTCCTTTGCATAATTTTTGACAATGAGTTATCTATAATCCTTCATGCCACTGTCATTAGTCTCCACCCGCTCATCTGCCATTTCTCAATGAATAGAACCCCCTTTTCTATAATTAAGACCATACCACTTATAACTAGAACTATGTAAAATCATAGATAATCTTAGCAAAAATAATTAGTCAAACTCTGGAAAGCATTAATATTTTCCAAGTATTCTCTTAATTGCTTTCTATAGCTTTTGGGAATTGGGACTGAGAGATGACCCAAACCCTCATGATATTCGTTCTATAAAATATGTAGTGAAAGAGTTGGTTGCCTCTTTCAGCAGAGTTTATAGGATTAATCTCAAGCCTTCACAAACAGTGCTAGTGTTGATAAATTGAGGAGAATGCTCTAGGCTGCCCTTGTATGGCCTGAACTCTTGCTCTTGGCTGGTTTTTGCTCTAGTTAGCCTTCAACCCAGACAACCCAGGGGAGTGTGCCTCATATATTTGATTCCTGGGATTCTGTTATCTCTTCTAGGAATGGCTTTCTGGCTGAGTCCCCCAACTTCTGTCCCTCCACTGACCTGGATTTGTTATTCAATTATGCCCTTTTGGATTCCTCTGTTTTGACCTAAGGAAGATGCAGAACAAATGTCTTATACTGGCCTTACAGAGACAACCCTAACACCGAAGAGATAATCAAAGTAAAGAAGCCCAGCAGGAGGTTATATTGGTGACCCAAACTAAGAATGATCACTGCATTTCAATGAAGAAAGTTCTCAAAGAAAATGCGTGTGTGACACATAGACACAGAAAAACTTTTCATAGTTATTTGACATCGGACTTTTGTTTTTTAGCTTTTGGCATTTCCTGTGGCCTAACTATTTTGTAACTAAAACTGGCCCTTCTCTTTGATTTTTACTGTTAATTTGAAAGCATTTAAAGGAGCTGCAATAGAAGACCCTGAAATTATAACCAGTTTGCCTGAAAACTGCCTGGGCTACTTGGGTCCTCGCTAGGTTTCCTACCATTTTTGTCTTCCTTCTTTTCTAATCATTATAGTTCCTTATAATATAACCTAATCTGAAAGCACAAGTATTACAACATTGCAGAATCTGACGCCTAAATTGAGATTCTTTTTCTTCTTGGGAAGTAGTGTTCCATGCAAGACTTCCTTCTACAGCCTTTGCAAAGCTGCAGAGGATTCCAAGATAGAATTTTCTTGCAACCCCTTCCCAAAAGGACAAGTTCAGAGAAGAGCTATCTGAATGAATGAAGAATGTTTCACTATTAGGGAACCTACTGGATCTACCAGTCCCTTACTGAGGTTTGAAACAACTTAGTAATTGGATCTTTCTGCTGGGCAGCCCCTAATTGTCCAGGAGGATGCATAACCACAGGTGATCCTCAAGCATTTTTCCTTGTATCTAACTACAAGTCTCATTGACTGTGGGGAGCTGAGAGAAGCAGAGGATGCATATTAGAAAACACACAGTGATTGCTTGGGCTGGTTCCATAGGTCCTTTCTGTCTTCATTTTTTTTGTTCCGTTCTGCCAACAGATGTTTCCTCGCTGTGTTTTGTTTTACGTTTCCTGTTTCTTGCTTGTGACTTTAGCCTTTAAAAAGAATGCCACTTCACTTGCCCCTTGGCAAGCTACCATTTATTCATTTTTTAAATAAATATTTATTGAGAATTATTTATCAGGTATTACTTTAGAAGTTGCAGATATAGCAAAAATAAATAAAATCGCAGTTCTGACTTAATTTATATTCTAGTAGTAGAAGATAGAATAGACAAAAGATTTGTGGATAGATTTGTTGGATCTTTACATATAGATTGCATTCACAGCATGAGTTTTTTTATTGGAGTAATTGTAATGTTCAATTCTATAATTTCCTTTGATCCTTTTTAATAGATTCCCCATCTTGTCATATATTCTTAAATGTATGTATCATGCTTATTTTAAGTCTGCATTTTAGTATCCATAAAATCTGGATTTCCTGTGAATCTCTTTTTACCATTGCTTGTATTTCTATATATTTTTGTCATTTGGCTATGTCTCTTGGATTGTGTAAAAATTTTTGACTAAGTGATCATCATTTTTGAAATACTGTAGAGATATTTTGACAGTCTGAAGAATTTTGTTCTTTATTGAAGATTTTGTTATTTTTGCTTTTGTTTTCATCAAATGTTTAGGCTAGGAAGAAAACAGATCAACCCAGTCTGTGATTAAAGAGCCGATTAAAAGAGAGGGTTTGGGTTATGATGTCTGATACATTATTTGCTTTGCTCTGTCTCTCTTCCTCTTATAAGAGGAACCCCAACAAAACAGTCCAGAGCAGCCCACTTGGACAGATCCTAACTTTAAATTTTATCTCTCCAGCTTTAGGAGACTAAAAAAAGTTCTGCTTACCTTTTCAACTAAGCATTCACCATTTATAAATGAGTAAACTGCTGAAATGGAAAGCAGAACAGAACAACAGGCTTGCCTTTCTGTTACTCCCTTCTTTTTAAGAATTTTCCCAGAGCATACCTCTCTGGTCCTTGCTGACTTTGTACTTTTCCCCCAGTGTATTCCAATGGATTTCTCTCTATTTTATCCAGCCTCTCTAATTCTTATAGGAGGAAAGTCTGGTCTCTACAAACCAATCTATCATAGCCAGAAATACAAGTCCCATACTGGAAGAATTTAATCTTTTAATGTAGCCAAGTTTCCTTTTATCATTGTAAGGTTTTGTTAGCTTTATCCTGTTCTCTGGCCAATGGCTACAGTTCTCCCCACGAATACTCACCTTATAAATAAAGGCTATCATATTAAGGGACAACTGGTGAGATGATGTGGATGGATCACCTATCTTCACCCACTAACAATAAATATGAGGAGTATCTGAGGCATTGGCAACAACCTCACATAAAGACAACAGTTTATTTTAGCTTCTAGGTTCCTACAAATATTCTAGACTACCAAATGGAACATTTTGTTTTTAATACTTCAAGTGACTTTGTGGCTTTTGAAAAATGACTATAGATAAACAATTTAGTCACTAGAGGGATTTCAAATGCTAAAATATGCTCTTCTTTGTTTTACCTGGCAAAAAATGTACAAATAAAGCTTAGGATTGCTTAGTTGCCCTTTCCTGCTGTTCTGGTATCTATGTAACTGAGCAGGGTTCACCTTGAGATTGATGTTCACTTATCCTCAATGGCCTAAACATGATTTACCATGTGAAATACATGCACAAACATTTCCAAATTTCAAGTAGCCATTGCATTTAGTGGCCCTCTTTACCTCTTTGAAATACACAAATTGCAAATAGTTGTAGTGATAGAGTATCCTAGCTGAACTATCAGTAGTATGTTTAGCACAACTCCATCAAAATGCAAAATTATTTTACAAACTAGTGTACTCCATAGGGGAAATTTTCAAGTGATAAAAATAATAAAGTTCAATAAAATAATACATATTCTGGCTGGATTTTATAAATATTTTATTGAACCAAATATTTAATAAAGTTTGAATACAAAATGGATTGTGAAAGTTGAAATGAATAATATATATTTCTAATATATATTAGATTGTCTTTTAGTATAAAACATTTGCAGATAAAAAATAGCATAAATTTCCCAGATTTTAAGCTAAGGACTATATAAAATTAAGGGAATTTAATTAGTCATTAAAATTTAAAATAAAGTAGTATTTGTTTTTTTAATGTGGTGTTAAAAACAAAATGCATTAAATGTCATTATTCAATAATGTGAGAATTTTTGTGAAAATTTTTCTAGACGTGGAGAGATCTCTTCATAATTTTTTAATAATCGTAAAATCATGAGAAGACACTAATTTCTGAAGTTCCATGTTTGGGCAATATATTTTTTTTCTGTAAAAGGCCAGAAAGCACATATTCTCAATTTTGCAGGGCACACTATTTAATTCTTGTATTATAATGCAAATGGCGATATGTAAAGACAGCCATAGACAACATGTAAGTAAATGGACATGGCTCTCTTCCAATAAAATTTATTTACAATGTAGTCTGCAGACCAGTTTTGTTTTGCTGGCTATAGTCTCTCAGTCTTGCTCTAGTTCCAAATATTTTCTTATGGTTTCATCTTTAAAAGTCCCCCTTTCATTTTACAACTCAAATCAGATTATTTTTTGAAAAATCTTTTATACTCACAGAAGAAAAATTCCAATTCCAATTTTCTTTAGTTTTATCTTTTGTAGATGAAAGTGCTATTGCAGAATTACTTATGTTGATTTCCACACCTGTTCTGAAAGCCTTTAAGTTCAAGAAAGAATTGTTCTTCCAATAGGAGTTGTTTTGAAATACAAGTATATAGGAACCAAACTATTAAAACTTGTTATCTAGGTAAAATTGTAATGAGTAATTGATTTTAGGGTGTAAACCAATTTGCAAATATTATCTGAATCCCTAAATAAGAGCTTTTTTTGGTAGAAATGACTATTTGGATATGAAGCTCTGTAATACAGATTCATGGCAGATAATTATTGCTGAGAAGCAGCTGCCTAACAGGGACCAGATTCTCAGGCCCCTTGAAACTACATGGAGCCATGTGACTAGTCTTCAATACTTTGTGCTAGTTCAGAACACTGAAGAAACAGGTGTACTTCCTCCACTCTCTCCTCCAATCAGTAGACTGAGTGTCAGTGCCCAGATTGGCCTCAGAGAACACTGCCTCTCAAGTGGGTGTTTCTTCATTAAGAAATAAATTTCTGGAACTTGGCATAGTAGCACATGCCTGTAATCCCAGTAGCTTGGGAGGCAGGGGCAGGAAGTTCGTGAGTTCACAGCCAGCCTCAGTAACTTAGCAGGGCCCTGTCTCTAAAACAATAAAACATAAAAAAGGGCTGGGGGGGACTGGGTTTGCAACTCATTGGTAGAGTGCTTGCCTAGCACATGGGAGGTACTGGGTTTGATCCTCAGCACCACATAAAACTAAATAAGTGAAATAAAGGTATTGTGTTCATCTACAACTAAAAACTATATTACATAGAAAGACTGGGATATGGCTCAGTGGTTAAGCATCCTGGGATTCAATCCCAGCACCAAAAGAAAAAAAAAAAAAAAGAAGCTTCTGTTGGGTTTACCCATTAAGACTTATTTTCATTGTTGGAACACCTCATATTACTTAAACTAATAAAATATTAAATGACAAAACTTCCTGATATTTTAGGTGACATATTACTGATATTTTAGTATTTAAAAATAGCATATTATGTTTGAAATACTGTAATCCTATAAATGAATATTATCATCACTAGACTTTACAATGAATGATGATTTCCCATATAATCACCTCTTACAAGTAACTAATATAGAGTAATGAAGAATATATTTTATATAAGAAGAGTCTTACATTTATGAAACTTTGGAATAATAAGTGTAGAGACTGGAAAAACTAAATTATATAGTATGTTTAAACATGCTTAATATTTTAAACAAGTTTAATATTATATTTATATGTCTTACATATGCCATTTGACTACATAAATAGAAAAGCCAGATAAAATATCATTATTTCAAAATAGATAATTTCCCTATAGTGAAAAAAATCATGCTTCCAACTCTAAGAGGCTTCTCTTCCATAAATGGAACTAACTAGCTAGTTACATATGGGTGCATTGAACACTTACAAATCCCCTTTCCTATGTTGACTACCAGGATGGACCTTATAAGGACTAGTGTGAAAGTTCAGCTCATATAAGTGAACACATACAGAGGCTTGGCAGCTATGTCTTAAGTGCCTGAAATAATATGCTCATTCTGCTTTTATACCCTAAAAGTATTTGTAGAAAAGCAAATGCTCTCATTACTATACAAAAATCTCTGAAAGGATAACTAACTCATCAAAAGAATAGGAATGTATTTCTCTTCAGTGGCATGTGTTCTGACAGGACTGTCTGTGGTACTAGTTGAAGCTGGAAAGGACATTAGTTATATTAGTTAAGTTATTGGCTTTGTCACCTTCTCCTTTCTTTAAGTTTTTAGGCGTTATTTTGCAAGATAGACTGTCAGTGTTGCCAAAAAATATAAAATTGAAGCAAGGAAACTGATGGTAGGTTTTTTTTTTTCTTTTAGCTAATCTACAGAGTGGGGAAACACAAAAAGATAATTAGGCCCATGTGGACTGGGGAAGACAAAAGATTAAATAGCACAGTCTGACCTCATAGAACCTTCTCAAAACCATGAATGGAGATACTCTCATCCGCTCTTAAATTCTCTTTGGTTTTGTTCATTCTCTTCCTGTTACTACTTTTTAAAAAATCATTTCAACATTAAAAAGTCTCCAGACACAGTAAGTGGTTAAAACTAGTCTTTTAGAAAATTATAAAGTCTTATTAGCAGGTATGTTAAGGTATATTTCCTGTTCTGGAGTGTTAACATACTATTATGACCATACAGAGAGTGTAAAATTATTGAAGCTCTTGTAGGGAGGTGATGTGCTCAAAGTCGCGTTTGGGGTAAATTAATGAAGGACTATTTTGAGTAGGAAAGAATGAAGGTGGGGAAAGTGGTTGAAATGGCATGCAGGTAATAAATCAGTGATAGTAGAAATAAAATGGACATAATGAATATAAGAATCATTAAAAAAAAAAAAAAGAAGAGTTAACTTTTGGTTTAAAACAGGGTAAGTTTCATGAGTTATTCAACCAAAGGTGTTCAATGGGCAATACAAAATGTCAAAGACATTAGGTCTGATGATACTAACTTGGAAGGCAACTGATGAATACATCCAGGATGGCCCAGTGTTCCCCTCAGCTTTAGACAGGTTTCTTCTGGTCTCAAGGATCTGACCTTTTCTCAAAGCATTTACCTTACAAAAGTAGCAGTTGCCAATTCTCTTCTGTCTCTGAGATGCAAATCTTCTCCCAGCCTTTTACCAGTTTTACCACTCAAAATGTCTTTCCCTGGTATTCCATAGGCAGCTCTTTAAAATGTAATCACCAAGAAAGATGAAACCTTTACCACCAAATCTCCGTGGGAGGGGAGGAGCCTAACTACTGTAAGAGTCAATTAACCAACTCAAATCGCCTAATCACATTGAACAGCCCCCGCCCCCAGCCCCAACAAGTTCCATCTTTTAGTCCTTTTTGGCTAGCTAAAACTCTCCTTTCTTTGATTTCAGTGGAGTTTAGTTAAACCTTTCTTCCTTATAACAACAGTTAAATAAAATCTTTCTTACCTATTTAACTTATTGAGTGCAATTTTTCTTTGACATAACCCTGGGAGCCATTGGGTTATTTAAAATATCTAAGAAAGGCAGAGAAGAAAGAAAAGAAGGACAATTAAGTTACCTGGAGAAATGTAACCTTGTAATTAAAAGACTGGAATGGGAAATGGAGAAGTAGAACAAAAACACATATTATGTACCACCATAATTTAAAGGCTAAGAGAATGTCCAAAAGAGAGGTATGTACAGTATCAGTATGCATATGGGAAAATTATTGAAAAAAAATGAAATGAAAAAGTGACTGAACAAAATAAGTGGTGATATTTATTCAAACATCTTTATTAATTGGGTACCAGGTAGTAAGGGATTTCCAAAGCTTAGGTTTCAGAAGTCAGCTAGACGCAGTGGTACATGCCAATAATCACAGTGACTAAGGGGGTTAAGCTAGCCTCAGAAATTTAGCAATGTCCTAAGGAACTTAGTGAGACCTTGTCGCAAAACAAAAAATAAAAAGGGCTGGGGACATGGCTTAGTGGTAAAGCACTGCTGGGTTCAATCCTTGGTGCCAAAACAAAGATAAGCTTGGTCCCAGTAAATTACAGAGTCAAAGGAGATAAGAAATAATATGATAATAGTAAAATGCTAACAAACAAAAGAAGTACCAGAAATGACAGTTGCTTTTAAGAAATTTGAAGAGAATGTTCACATAGAAAGTGACTGAGTACGTATTGTAGATTGGGTTAAGGGATGGGGGGAAGAAAGGCCTCCCCGAGTAAGAGATAATTGGCTGTGATCTGACTGATCAGAAGGTCAAATCTTACATTTACAAATAGATGTCAAGCCTAGCTAGAGTGCAGGGAGCAAGGCTGAGAATTATATGATGTGAGGTTGGAAGAGTCTGTAAAATTGTAGGCTAGTTAAGGTGTTTGGATTTTATTTTCAGTGTGACATGAAGGCATTGAAAGGGTTTAAACACAAGAGTGATATTATCAGGTCTGTGTTTCAAAAGGGTAATCGACAGCTTTATGGAAAATAAATTTTGGAGATGCATGATGGGAAGCAGAGAGACCCTGCCACCCTTTAGGTTAGAGACTGGTGTGTCGTGGATCTGGGTTCATTAAGAAAAAAGTTTCAGTGGGAAAGGGGCTGGGTTTCAGATTTACTTAGGTGGAAATAAAGCTGGGAAATGTGACAGCAGGGAGCAGCATACATCCTCTTTGCTTCAGTGCTTATGTGTGAGATGAAGGCTAGGAAAGAGGAGCATCATAGCTCTTCTTCACTGAAAGGAATATTGAGATCTTTGGGAAAGGAGACTGGATATAAAAGTGAGAGCTCACCGCCTAAGGAATGATTTACAATAAATAGAAAGCAGTTTCATGAGTGTAGATAGTGCTTTGAATATAAACCTTTTTGCAGTCTAATAAATGAACAAACAACTCCTTCCTCACTTTTCTTTTCTCTTTCGGAAGAAGGATGTGCATGATGGTTAAAATAAAGATTTTATTTTTAAAAAAATTTGCTAGGTACATAAAGCCTAGCAAATGTTAATTTGGGCCAATGAAGTTGTGGTCATTATCCTGGAACTTATAAATCAGGGCCAGTAACTATTTCTTGCATCACTTGCCACTAGGCTCTCTCTGGATCTCAGAAGGACTGATTTGGAAAGTCAGAATGTAATAAGACCAAAACAGAATGATGATATTGACGATGATAGAGAAAGAAGAGGATTAAGAGAGTTTCCCTAATAATCTCCTGTTGAACAGGGCCAATTTATGAAAATAGGCCCAAGAATACTGTATGGCAAGAAACCCATGACACTCATGAAACCCATGAAACCCATGCTGAAGGGCAACTTAGATCATGGGACCAAGTGCTTCACTAATATGTTCTCCATCTCTTCAACTATGCTTAATATTATGTTTTCCATATCTTCAACTATGCTTAATATGAGCATCCTCTGATAATTTGAAGATTAGAGGGGAAATTTCCTTTCGTAACCTACTAATACAACTTTCAAACATTTTTCTTCCACTTTTGCACAGGTGAAAACATTTTTTTGCTTTGGGTACCCAGAGACAAGGAACATTGAGCCTTGAAGGTGTGTATTTTTCCTGGAAGATGTTCCCACAAGTAGAAATCAATCTCACAGGCTCTTTCTGACCACCCTAACGGATACTTTCTGGGAGCTAGTCTATGAAGTAAAATATTTTGGTAGCATTATATTATACGAGCATATTGCCATTTAGTTTTGGAAAGGTTATATTGGTGATTCCTTATTGCGCATACCTTTTGTTGCAATATCACTAGCCTCTACTACAATTTTCAGTGCTCAGAGATAATTATTGTGTGCTACTGACAAGAAATGGAAAAAGGTTTATAGTGGCTGAGAAGCTGAACCACCATATCACCAATATCTCTTATAGCTTTAAGAGTACATGAGGTCCAGTCTATGGTTCCCACTGGAAGCAGAGGATTGTAAGCCTGTCATCTTGACTCCTGAGCTCAACCCACTAATGCTGACCCTTTGGGAGATAGTGTGTGGAATTGGGGGAGGGAGGGAGGTGTTTTGAAATATTCTAAGCACAGTTTGCTGCTTGCTTTTGAGGCTCCCAAGACTTCTAGGTGAATTTTTTTTCCATAATAAGCATATGAAAGGTGAAATTTTATGGCCTAGGGATTGGTATGAGTTTCGTCCATGGTCTGATTTGCAGTACTACCTTTAAGAGTTGAAAGTGTATATATCATCTCTAATTGGAACTCCCACGCAGAAATGATGCCATCAGGGAACTTAAAATATGTGGCCATATGAATCACCTTGCAGACCAAGCATATTGCTATAAAGCAAATAATTTACATTTAAATAACTTATCTGCATTCACCTAATTTAAAAGTAATCTTTATTCTTTCTCAACTAATCCCCAAACTTATGGACTAGTTTGATCATATTTGTGCAATAAAATTGAAATTTTCAGATATGGTAGGTAATCAATTTTAGTCACCTCATCTGCGTTTCCAATCTCATTACAGATTGCAATTTTCAGTGCAGATTACATGATGACCCATCAGTGGCTTTGTTGTTTCTGAATTACCGATTCCTTGCCTACTGCCAGATAAGAACAAAGCCTATGCATCAGCCTGACAGCTTGCAAACAGAAAATGGGCTTGTAGGATTGGATTTAAATCCCAGGTGTAGGGGATAATTACCACATCACTCATGCAGTAACTGAAAAATGGTATTTCAACAAGAAAAATTACATTCCTTTTATAGTGCCAACAGAAATCATTATTTGAGGCTTCACACTGATTCACTGTATCATTACATGTGCACTGTACTCATTAAATGTAATGTTTGTTGCAACATAAAAAAGTTATTGTTTTAGATACTTTGGTGGAGCAGGTAGCTTAAATTTAAGGTTTGTGGAACCTTGATGGTGTAGAGGTCGTTTGGACTCTAATATATACTGCGCAAGAGAAATGACAACCCAGACGCAGAGCTTTCCAACCGGCTCCTATTACAGGAGGCGTGGATGGATAGTACAAAGAAAATGGAGTATAAATCTTTTGTTTCAAAAAAACCCAGCCATTTAACCCTACAGTCTGTCCAGCGGAAGAGGACAAATAATGATTCAAATCTCGACAGAGCACTGCTGCATAGTGCATATTTTACCATTAGCTTTGAAGCCAGTGGAGCCCAACATATACATCTAAAGAATGGAAGGACAGAGACCATATTCATTTGAAAAATCATTAAAGAAAACAGTGGTGAATACACTGGAAATGCACTCCTCACCCCTGGCATTCAGTTGGTCACCCACTAGGCTGCAGTTGTTTCCCAACGATTGTGCAAGCAGCACAGTAATGAAAGCGAGATCTGGCAGTCCTGTGTAGGTGCAGAAAGCTACATGTCAACTGCTCAGAGCAACAACCCACGCTGTATTAATCGGAGCCCTACTTATATTTATGGCCAACTGGCTTTCTCATTAAGTCGATCAGAATGGTGTAAAAGAAAAGGGTGCTCTTAGATTTGCTGTATTCTTGCATGAATTCCAAAAGGAGACTCCTGACAGAAAGATGATTGAATGATTGATAGGTACAATGATGTGTGTGTGTGTGTGTGTGGTATTAGAGATTGAATGTAGGACCTCACACATGCTGGGGCTAAAAGGAATTTTATGTGTCAGTTCATTGTGTCTTTGCCTGAAATTTTTAAATTAATATTTTTTAGCTAATTCTTTTTTTTTCATGCACAAAAGAGACCTTTTGTGAAGAGGCTTAAAGTGCAATTGTGAAGAGCTGAATGTCTTTCTAATCTACTAATCTCTGTAGGTGTCTGGGTCCTTCCAGAGCTGGAACAGGGCTGTAAGTGTGGAAGTTGTGTAGGCTTTAAAATGTTTCTGTAATATCAGGAAGTTATTTCCAGTAACACACTAATTTTCCCAGGTTCCTATCCACCTATAACCTAAGAAAATTCATCCAATAAACTTTAGGGGACTGTGTGCAGATATGTTATCTGTTCTTGAAGCGCTTATACTCTTGTTGGCAAAGAAGGGCTCAGATTAAAGGTAAGCAGTCACTCAAGGGTACATGTATTAGGGACTGAGGAAATAATAGTCAAGAGATCCTACAGAGGATCTTAGCTGAGAGAAACAATAAAGGAAGGGTAGTCTGTAAAGATACTGAGAGGCTGAAGACAGCGTGCTAATCCTTGGTGTAAGGTTTTTGAAGACAAGTGTCAGCACATTGATGGTAGATTTTAGGCACACAATAATGTTTATCTGAAATCTAATTGTAAGAAAAATATACATTTATGTGCGCTTTTCATGCAGGATACCAGTGAGAAGCACTTAAAATGACTTCTCTCATTTGCTTCTTATGCCAATTCTATAAGGTTCCTATTACCCCAATTCAAACAGGTAGAAATTGATACATGGAGAGGTTCAGTAACCTGCCCAAGAGATGGAGCCTGGTTTTGAACCACATCTGTCTTCTAATAGCCTAGACTCTTAATTTCTACACTACATAAACTTTCTCAGTACCTAAGAAACCTTTGAACAATTTTAAAAGTCCTTTATGTTCTCAGGTACACAAGGTAATACTGCCTAACCTGTCCTTTACCAGCTCAAGCCCATCTTAGCTCCTAAGTAAGTATGCATTGTTGAAGGCTATTTTAAAATAATGGCTTTAGGACCCAATTAACAGTCATAACGACACACATCTTAGGTGAGGGTCAAATCTTACATTGTCTTTGAAGAGCACACTTTGAGCTCCAGCTATGCCACTATTTAAATTCTGTGTTGTTGGTGGCATTTCTTTCTGTTTCTTGAAATGCAAAGCATAACCTATTCCACCCACTCAGAAACTCAGCAAACTTAAAGAGATAAGTCCCTTTGTAAAAAAAAAAAAAAAAATTGCCTAAGAGGAATTTTTTTTTCCCCTGGGCTTATCAGGAAGAACAATGTGGGTTTGCTCCTGGATCAGGTGGTCATATTAGAAAATACATTAAAATGCAGGCAAACAAACAAGATGAAATACAAAATCACCATTCCGTGCTGCTCCAGACGGCACTGTGGAGAATGCGATTTCCCTGTGTTCGAACTATGGGGGCCTTACAAGCCGAGGTTTAATTGGGGGTCGACATGTGACTGAATATGGTTGAACCGAAGATTGTAAACGATGTTCAGAAATTAAAACTGGCCAGACATGAATGTTATTTCTCACCTGCATAGTCCTTGTAGGACACAGGCCACTTTTTCCACGGGATGATTCCTGTACCTTTGCAACACCCTGTCTCTGGTCACACTTTTTCTGTGATTCCTAATTTAGTAAGAAGCTGAGCAGCCACATTCATCTAAGAATCCCTGTTCAGGAAGGCTGATCAAATGTCTCCCCTATGTGAATAAATTGGCTGTGCCCAGAGTGAGAAAATCTGCTGTGTATTCTTAAAAAGAACATGATCAGAGCGTGCATGATTTACAAACTACCTGGTATTTTCATTGAGACATGAAAATAAATGGATTTGGCCCCCATTGCAGTTCAGCTCCTTCTCCCAGGGCTGGAGGGTTTTCTCCTTTGGCCCCAGTGGCATGCCCTTGTGAGAGCTGTGAGAAAGCAGCTGCTTACATTACCTGGGAGGACTCTTGAAAACCTCTCTGGCTCTAAAGAACTTTGCTACTTAATTTTGCCCCCCCCCCCACCGGAACATGTTAGATGTGGCTTGTTGGTGCTGCCTCCTGCTGCCTTATTGTTCACTGCAGGGTTGTGCAACATCTCCATGCTTGGGAGAGGTGCTGTACAAACCACACCAAGGATATAACTCATTGCATGGGAGTGTGGCCCAGACTGGGAAAATCTCAGAGCATTAACAAGTGGTCTGCTCTAGCTTGTGGGGTAGGAGTAGAGGGTGGGAGGTGGAGTACTCCACATGACATGCTCATATCAGTGAAATGACAGGTGTGAAGTCATACAGGAAAATAAAGGCACACACAGAGCTAAAGGAGCCGTGTACACAGAGTTCAGAAGCACAACAGAAGCCCCAAGCTTGCCTTCCACATTGTGCCACTGCTCCTCTTCTTCCTCTGTGAATTTAGGGGAATGGCTTTGTTGTTCCTGATGGGCAGAGGCTTTCCTTGTTTTTCCTGCTTTTGATCCCAGGACTAATAAATGCTTTCATGATTTTTTTTTTAACTTGGCCCATTGAAACGTTATTGTAAGAAAAGGGAGAATAGAGTTTGTCTCCTCTGGGCAAAACCGGAGATACTCTACCCTGACTTTGCAAGAGGCATGCATTGCTCTGCTCCATCAAAGACAAGTTTTGAATTGTTCCTTTGTCTGAATGTGAGTAAGCTGTTAGACCTTAGGAAGCGAAGCAAAAATATTGTTGCAGTTTTTGGAATTTAGGGCTGGCCAATAAATACATATTGGACATATTCAGGGCTTTATCAAAGACATAAAATTATTTTTGTACATTTAAAATTGGATACTTCATAAAACCTGAGAGTAGAGATGAGCTAGTTGCAATGGCCAGTGGACCATTACTGCATTTTCTCTGACTGTTCTTAAACTCCAAGGTTCAGTAGAATTGTTCTCAGGCTGGCTCAGCTACTTAATTAATATTTATTAATCACCTACTGGCAATAAAATTCTATGCTGGGTGCTGGGAGGAAGATGAACAATACCTGATTCTGCTTTTAATCATTTTATAATCTAGTAGAGGTTAAAGCCTCCCACGCTGGTTACAGTATCAAATAGAAAAAAAGCCTGAATTATAGACTCTGGAAGACAGAGGTCATTTTTAATGGAAGTGATTAGAGAGATTCCTATAGGAGGTACTTTGAGTCAGGACATAATGAAAGGTAGAATTTTGAAGAACAGAAATAAGGAAAAGAATTGCATGTGGGTAGAAAAGAATAGAAAATGTAGGCTGTATGTTCAGACATGGTGGAAGAGGGATACCAAATGCCAGCTTGTAGTTCATTTGGTGAGGAATGGGAATAGAGGACGCTGGAAGATGTGGATCAGGAGACTGTCCTAAGCTAGATAATGCTTTAGGAAGATATAGCTAGAACTACATGTAGGGAAATCCATTATGAGGCTGTTGATGGTCCATTAAAAATAATAATGGTTAATAAATGAGAGTGAGTGGGAGCATGGGAAGAGGAAGAGATAAAGGTTAGAGGCATGGCCAGCATGTTGGAGTCTGCCAGAATGCACAGTGGGCAGAGGTCTGAGTGGATAGCCATGTGTTACACTAAGCAGCAGGAGGACAAACCAAAAAAGAAAGACAGAGCAGAAAGAGAGCATTCAAATTAGCATTGAGTGTATCACAGGACCAAAGAGAAAGGAGATTTTTCAAATAGGACCTGGAGGTCAATAATATCAAATACTGTAAGGTCAATGATAAGAATGATAAATAGCCATTGGGATTCAAAATTGGGAAGTCATTGCTCACTGCCAAGAAAAGAGTTTCAGATTACTAACATTCAGGGGTGAGAAATGGTAGGAAAGCAGACTCATAGTCTGGTCTTTCAAGATATGTTGTAAGGTAATTTGGTAAGAATGTGGGGGAAATGTGCACTCACTTGGATGGAAGCAATGTAAACAGGCTCAGGCTTTCAGGAGGGCACATTGGTGAAAAGAATGTGAAATAGGTATCCCTTTTGGTCTGCAATCACATTTTCTTCAAATTTATTTTAAGGAATATTTATTTTAATAATTTAAAAAATTATGTATAAAGATTTTTTTACAGGTTTTTTACAGATGTTTTTTACATGTTCGAGGTAAACTAAACAAGTGCCAATATATCCACCACAGACCGTAGAACTATATAATGCTATTTAAATCCATTGCATTAAAATAAAGTCACAAGACAGAGAAAAATTTGTAGTTTATTATCTATTATAGAATAAATTAAACAGATTAGAAAACAGTGAACAAAGTACAATTTCATTAAGACATA
The DNA here is from genome assembly GCF_045843805.1 of Urocitellus parryii. Lineage (NCBI taxonomy): Eukaryota > Metazoa > Chordata > Mammalia > Rodentia > Sciuridae > Urocitellus > Urocitellus parryii. The sequence continues at coordinate 38,887,113 of NC_135536.1, forward strand.
CCATGCATATATCATAGACATATATATCCACCTGTGTAATATTACACCACATGTGCATGTATATATATACATATGCCCATATTTATGATAGAAACAGACATTTTTTGTCTGCATGTCTAGACCCATTTTATACTGTCCTACCTTGCACTCTGTCTCTTGTGTTCTGATGCAAGTGGACCACCTCTTGTGGTATGTGAATGCTGTCCTGTGGTGAGAATGAGAGACTAAGGCAGGAACATGAGAGAGGAGAACAACTGAGGGGTTGCCTATGAATCCCCCCAACCCCAACCATGCTCACCTACCTTGGTCTGTAGGCAAGGTACAAAACGACTCTCCAGGCTCTCCAGGTCCCAGTAACTACTGTCTCTCCTCACTCCTTCAAGCTCAAGGCTAGTGGAAGGTAAGTAATAAAAATGATGTTCTATAACTTATGAAATTCTCCTACATGCTTCCTACATTAATTGTCCCTTTACTGAAATCTCCTAGATTTACTCTAACTCGTTTGCTCAATTTGAGTTGGGCCCTCAAAGATATGTGCATTCAACTTTAAATGCTACAAAATGATATATATTTTAAAAGTTAATAAATATCACAGTTTATGAAATCAGAAAAAAACGCGTGTTTTTATTAATTAACCTTCTGACAGAGGGCTATCATGTGATTTTCCAAAGTTTTTTTTCCACATATTCTTTATTTCTTCATTTGAAAACAGTATTATCTTCTCATTTTCAGTAGAGAAAATACAAGTTTATTTTTCCTATAGCATGGATAAGTAATATTTCATTTGATAGTTTAGAAAAAGTTCATTTCAATTTTGTCTTTTATTATTTATAAACTATGTCCAGTTTTATAAATATTGTCAAATTTGGGAAAACTTATTACTAAAACCTACTTTAGAACACACACACACACACACACACACAAAACATATTAATAGAGAGAACTTATGTATGTATATGTAAGTTCTAAAATGAAAAGCATTTTTGAATATGTTCTTGGGAAGAGAGAACTTTCATCTTGAGCTCTCATTAATGAGATCAAATATTCCTTTGTTTATAACTTTATACATCAAGTAACGAGGATAACATTTCATAGATTAACATCTGCCTTTGAATATTTAAAATCTTGTTTCTCTCTCCCCCTGCCCACATTCTCATAGAATAAGGTGTTGAAGGAAACATTCATAGCAGGATGTGACTTCTAGGCCTGCACCTTTGTGTCCCAACCTTGGGCAAGCTAATGCAGTATGGGAGAGGACAGGAGTGTTCCTGGAACTTATGCCTGGCTTGTGATGAATGGCTGTAGCCTAACCTCACATGGATGTGACTGCAGAACACAGAAATGACCATCACTCACCCACATATCTCTAAGTCAGCTATTTCCTAATTGTATCTCCCCAAATTCTGCAGCCTCTTCATGGTCACCTTCATGTTGGAGTAGAAAGAGAAAAACATCTGAAATAGTAATGCTTTTAAAAGGCAAATAGTAAATAGTACAAAAAACATATGACCATACGAACCAACTAGAAGAGACACATGCCAGTTCCAGGCCCTAAAATTAAATTTTATCAGTAGATGACTCAAGTTACCTCATGTTCAAGGCTCCCCTGTGTCTCTCATCCCCAGATCTGGCTCTGTACATTCCACACACTGTGCAGAATTAACCCCACAACTGTCCTTCTGTATTCTCATAAGTACTTGATAATTCTTCTTTATAAGTACTTTCTAATTATAGTATAAATTAGTGGTTTTTAAAATCTTCTCCACTGTAAGACACTGAGGTTATCTTTCTTATACATAAAGATATAAAACCTGACAACTGATGAAACTCAAACCAACAGAGAGGCATCCATGCTTTCTTTTGAAACTCTTAATATATTAATCAATGAATAATATGTGACAAGGCAAATAATAATCATAAAGAAAACAAAGCTGATAGAAGGATTCTAAGCAGGGATAGAGAATCTTTTATTTATTTATTTTTATTTTATTTTATTATTTTTTATTAGTTGCTCAAGACAATACAATGACCTTGACATATTATACATTTGATTCAAATGGTGTATGAATTCTCATTTTTCCACATGTATAGATTGCAGGATCACATTGGTTATACAGCCACATATATACATACAGCAATACTAGTATCTTTTGTATTCTACAGAATATGATAGAAAATCTTAAAACAGAAGTGACACAGCAGTAAAGTGGAAGGTTGAGTAAACTCATGAAGATGCCATTGGTTTTTTTAGTCAAGAAGGAGTGTCGGTCATCAGCTTGTTTGAGGGAACATAACTAAGATTTAGGGTGTACTGCTGAGAGCCATTGCCAAGTAGGAATGACGCATCGAAAGTTTCTTGTCAGCCTACCCCATGTTGCTTAGAGGAAGGACTCTCCATTGTGGAAATGGGCTTGCCTTTGGACCCAGGTCATTTGCAGTGACATTGCATGTATGCTTGAGTAATCAAGGACCAGGGCTGATCCGGGTTTAGGGCGGATCAGGTTTTAGGGAGTATCCCTCTCCTTGGGTTTAGGGCGGTTCCAGGTTTAAGGTGTACCCTGCTGGGAATAGGGCATATCCTGCTGCCTCAGGCATGCCCGCTCCTTGAGTTCCTGTTGAGTTCTCATGGGATTCAGAGAGTATTTGGGATGCAGAGCCCAGTGGAAGCATGAATTTTGCCCAGAACCTGTGTGTAGAGTGCCAGAGTGAGTTCGGGAATAAAGAATTGCTGTTTGGGGCTGGAGATGTGGCTCAGCGGTAGCGCGCTCGCCTGGCATGCATGTGGCCCGGGTTCGATCCTCAGCACCACATACCAACAAAGATGTTGTGTCCGCCGAGAACTAAAAAAAAAAAAAATAAATATTAAAAATTCTCTCTCTCTCTCTCTCTCTCTCCTCTCTCACTCTCTCTTTAAAAAAAAAAAAAAAAAAAAAAAAAAAAAAAAAAAAAAAAAAAAAAAAAGAATTGCTGTTTGAATGTACAAGGCTGTGAGTGGCTTGTGATTTTGTGCCCAGCCAGACTTCGGCATTTGGTGGCAAGTACGGGGAAGGTCTGAAACTTGGAGGTAAGTGAAATTGCTTGTCCCTGAGGGAAGGCAAGAGAATGGGTGACCATTTCAAAAAACAATGTATTCTTGTTATGATTTATTTTGTTTTTGTTTTAAGCTGCCAATCCCTAGAACTTTCTCAGGCAAACTGGGGAAAATGGTTGGCTCAAAGTTTGAAGTTGTTCGCCCCTGAGGAATGGAAATTGTTAGAGGAAGGAGGCACCCCAGTAAGACCAAGAACAATAAGGGCATATGTTGAAACAGTACAAAAATGTATCCCATGGCTTTTTACAGATGAGTTATTAAGTATATCAATGGGGCCATCATGGTATCCTATAGAAGGATTTTTCTTCAACAAGAAAGAGATGGCTAGTTCTGTTTACTACACTTGTCTAAGATCTTGGTTTCTACAAAGATCTGATTAATTTACAAATCTAAAGTGTTGAAATGTCAACTACTAAATATAAAATCAAGTACTCTTTACTTATTAAGTTCCATAAGGTAATATATTTAAACATTATGTGTGTTTTCATAAATTGGTAAGTAGAAAAAAGTTTAATATTGCTTTGGTCTGTGTCTTTGCTAAAACAAGGTTACTAAGAGTTAAGATTCTATCATGTGTAATTTATATACAAAGAGTATAAGAAGTTTCAGTTGGGTTTCAATTACAGTATAATAGTACCATAAAAACATGAAAGTATTTCATCTTATTAAAGTGGAGTAATTTGTCTAAATTCAAAAATTTTATAAGGGATGTTTCAGAATGTGAATTTATAAAAAGGGTTAACGGATAAAAGAGAGATATAAAAAGATTCAAGATGTGGAAATATATTTTAATATAAAAGGTTAAAGGAAAAAGAAATGTTCCTAGATGAGATAATCCCTGTGGTAAAGTAAAAAGTTGTAAAATGCCATTTAAAAAGATGTTGAGGAAACTAGACTTCCTTTAAAAGCTTGAGAAAGGAAGAAAGAAAAAAAAAATATTTGTACATGGCAGATTGAGATAAAGCTTCTTAATGGAGTAAAAAATAAATACATAAATAAATAAAAAGCCTTTAGTTGAAGGACAGCCATGTAAACTAACATTAAGCAATTTAAACAGAATATAAGCCTTGTTTAAAAGAGTGAAGCTGTAGGTGGTGAAAAGTACATTTAAAAGTACAGTATAGATGATAATTGGAAGGCTTTAAAAGGTTAAATTGAAGGTGGTTGAGATACCATCATGGCGGAAAAAAGAAAAAAGAGATATAAAAATATTCAAGATGTGGAAATATATTTTAATATGGAAGGTTAAAAGAAAAAGAAATGATTTTAGATGAGATATCTTTGTGTGATAAAGTAAAAAGTTGTAAAATGTCTAAGTAAGTTACAAAAGGCATTAAAAGTTTAAATTGAAGGTGGTTAAGATTCCTTCATGATGGAGAAAAGATTGCGTCATTCAAAGCCTAGTTATTCTTAAAACCATTACTTTAAAAAAAAATGAAAATGGGAAGATAATAGGATAAAAGATATTTAGATAAAGAAGATTAAAAATTTAAAGTGGAGAAATTTAAAAACAGAAGTACAGAAAGGTAAAAAAAAAGAGAGAAGATGTAGAAAGATAAAAAAGATGTAGAAAGATAAAAAAGATGTAGGAAGACAAGAACTTTAAACCCAAAAAATAGGAAACAAAAGAAAACTAGGAGGAAAAAAAGCAACTAAGGGTGAATGTACAAACCTTAGAAGAAAACTAGAAGATAGAAACAAGATAAAAAAAATGGTTAGAAATGTCAAATAAAGGTATTTCAGATAAAAAATACAAAAAGCTAAGATAACTATTAGATAAAGACATTCAAGATAGAAAAAGGTAGAAGAGAGAATTTTAAAATCAAATATTGGATAAAATAGAAGAACAAGGAGATTATTAGTAATTTTTTTTTCAAAGAGCCCATCAACTTTAATTTCTGGTGGTGCAGAAATTAGAAGTCTCAGATGAGGGTGTTAAAATTTATAGACAAGGCCAATTTAGAAAACATTAAACTAGAAGGAAATTGGTTTAAAACCACATCAAAAAATTAAAAGGACTAAAGTAATTCTAAAAACTAAGGCAGAATGCTTTTGAAAGACTTAAATTTAAAAGGATCTTTAAGGGGTATTTATCCCCCAAAGATAAACTTAAAATAACCCTTTTTACTCTAAACTTTTTAAATTTAAATTAATCAGGGCTTAGTGCTGCAGAAAGGCATATGCGTCCAAAAAATGTACATAAGCCTAAGGTACTTTGGAAAGATATTCTAACAGGACAATGGAAAGGTCCTGACCCAGTGATTGTCTGGAGTCGGGGTTCTGTTTGTGTTTTTCCACAGGGAGAACAGCAGCCGATTTGGATTCCAGAGAGATTAACCAAAGCAATTTCTACAGACCAAAAAGAAGATGATTTGACTCAAATCCATAGCAGCTGATATCCAGAGCTCCAGCTTGGCTATTCTTACATCTGCCACAGTGATTAACCAGGGTGCTTTTTTCAATATCTATTTTATTATTACCTTTTCCCCCATCATAAAGTTCTATTTTATTTTTTAAGCTCATACAGACCTAGGTTAATGTTTTTCTGATCAGTTTTATTTTTTACTGTGGAGTTTTTAAACATTGCAATGGAGATTTCACCTAGGTAAAGCTACAAGGCCTTTATTATTGTCTTATGTGTTGTACATTTGTGTGCACTCTTGTGTTTTGTGTTGTATGTCTGTGTGTACGTATGTCCATATATCATATATGAGGAGCGCTCATGAAAAAATGGATCTGAATTTTTTTTTATTCACGTGATTTGAATGGTTTAATTTAAATTAGGTAAACAGCTGTTAAGGATTGTTTTTAAAGGAGGTTAATAGATCTGTTTGTTTACTTTCACCTTTCCTTTTCATTATATTTAATAATTCTGTTCAGGATAATGTCTCTTTAGCATCATTGCCAGAATTCCCATCTCCATCCCAGTTCGGTTGAAGACTAAGATAAAACCAAACTACAGCTTCTATGATAGCTATCACAGTAAACTGTATAAACTGATGCATCAATGAATATAACTCAACAAGTAATGCTCAATCAAGGACTCGATTTACTTTGGGAGGAAATGGACATATTGATAGACTCCTCTGCTTTGAACTGCTTTCAGAACTTGCCTGGACTATATATCACTTGTATGCATTGTGAACTATCATTTGGTGCAGCGAATTGTGGTAATGCTGGCATCTTTGCTGATGGTGTCACCAGTGATGCAATTTTTCCAAAGGAGCCGTCAATTGGCTTGGTGTCATGGCATTTCTGTATCCTCCTCCCTTCTGCTAGTGATGGTCTAAAATTTGGGGGCCAACAGAGGTGAGGAAAAGAACCTCACCCCCCCCACTGGCACCAAGGCCAAATTTTGGGGCCAACAGAGGTGAGGCAAGAACCTCATCCCCCCACTGGTGCATAGGCCTATACACAAGTATGGCTGTATGCTGGACCGGTAGTCAGTGACGGGTATGATCCAATTGCAGTGGTATCAACCTAAGACAGGAGGCTGACACCTAGAGGTCAGTTTTTCCCATGACAGGTAAGGACCATATGTTGAACTGGACAACCTACCAGGCACGGTCCTTAAGCCACATTGCTTGTTGTTTAATTAATCAGAAGTGGGGAGATGCTGAGAGCCATTGCCAAGTAGGAATGACGCATCGAAAGTTTCTTGTCAGCCAACCCCATGTTGCTTAGAGGAAGGACTCTCCATTGTGGAAATGGGCTTGCCTTTGGACCCAGGTCATTTGCAGTGACATTGCATGTATGCTTGAGTAATCAAGGACCAGGGCTGATCCGGGTTTAGGGCGGATCAGGTTTTAGGGAGTATCCCTCTCCTTGGGTTTAGGGCGGTTCCAGGTTTAAGATGTACCCAGCTGGGAATAGGGCATATCCTGCTGCCTCAGGCATGCCCGCTCCTTGAGTTCCTGTTGAGTTCTCATGGGATTCAGAGAGTATTTGGGATGCAGAGCCCAGTGGAAGCATGAATTTTGCCCAGAATCTGTGTGTAGAGTGCCGGTGTGAGTTCGAGAATAAAGAATTGCTGTTTGAATGTACAAGGCTGTGAGTGGCTTGTGATTTTGTGCCCAGCCAGACTTCGGCAGTGAACAAAACCAAGCAATTAGAAAATACAGTGATAGAAGGATACTGTAAAATACAAAATGGAGAAACTTCAGATGGTGATAGAGAACCCAAGGTTGTGTTGCAACAAGCTCAATATCTATAGTATTATTTTATAATTCTGTATTTGTAAAAATCCACTTGGACAATCAAGCCTCTATTGTTAGAGGTAGATTATCAAAAACTTTCAAAGGAGAATTCAGTCTCTGGAGCTATTACCTATAGAACCAAACTTCTCCATAAAATGTCTTGACAGCATTATTTTGTCCAAACAAAATACATCTGCACACAGGCAACCAATGTGTAACCTTACTTCGCAGCCATTCTCCTTCTATAATATTTATGAAAAGGGGCTCTCTTTCTTCCCCATTACCTTCTCCCGTGAATTTCACTTCAAATCCAAAGGTAGAGTCAGGGAAGGCTAGGGAATTGCACTATTGTTTGAAGTTTATTAAACATGGTAATTTGTTTATGTTAGACCCATATATTCATTATTCTAAAAATAATGTGATTATCCTCCAAAAATGGTGATGTGTGTCAATAGAATGGATACAAAATTAAGAATTGAGTTTTAAAAAAGATAAAACCTCACACAGTAAAGAATGCAGTTGATTGATCTAATTTCCACATGACCTCCAACTAATGAAGATGGGAATTGTTGGGTATAATTGATAAAATAAGTTTGTATTGCCCACTTGGCCTACTATAAATGCTATGGAGCTCTGTCTCCTTGCACATAGGGATCTCTTCTCTAATTACAAATCCCTGGGTTGATAGAAATTACCATTCTACTAGAGAAATGTATGATGCCTCAGCCTTTGGGGGAAAAAGATTTGATTTCATCATTTCACTTATTAGAGAAATAACTCCATTTACTTATTAGAGAAATAACTCCATTTAACAGCAATATCAACAAAAACTAAGTGCTAAGTGTGTACAGATGACTCCACTAGGCTTTATAAAATAGTCATGCACTAATAACTCCAAACTCATCCTTTCAAAACAAATACCTAATCCAAAATTCAAGAGAGATATGGGTTTCCTCATTAGTGATAACTGGTTCTCAGCCTTCTTCTCCAGAGTCACAGGCTGATACTGAAGAAGAACAGAAGGGGAGATTTTATAGAGAGAGGACCATGAAATGTTTTCTTCCCCTATAGGGTATTAAATCTCCTGCCCAAGTAAAATGGAATTCCTCTCTCAACTCTTATTTATAATGGAGGGAAGGGTATTGGATTGTCCACTCTGAGATGGAGACCCTTGTTGAACTTGGCTTTACCATGTTAAAAACTTACGATGAAGATATTTCCATAGTCTCAAGGGAAACTGTTCTATGTCTAAGCGATCTACTCTTGACAAGTTACTCTTAATGTTGAACCTCAACCTCCTATTGCTTCAATTTAATCCCATCTACCCTGCTTCACTCCCTAGGGGCCACATTGACTAAAGGTAGTGCTTCCTCTGGGAACATAGCTATAGGCCTGGGTAGCCAGGTATATTAAGGCTACAAATGCGGGGAAGAAGATAAAAGAAAATACACAAGGAGCTCACAAATGGCTCAAAATCCAAAATAAGTGATGTTACACATTCATATTTGTGAGAAATGATGTAACTAAATAAAAACTTTAATGCTTCAGTGGGGGTAGATAGGGAAATGAGGAGAAAAAAAGAAATGAGAGGCTAAATACTTGTATATATCAGAACACTTTACAACAATTCCCAGTAATTTTCCTAGAATTGATTCGTAAATTGGTGGTTTTAAGTTTTTAAGAAGGAGTTTTTAAGAGGAAGCTGTAAGAACCATAATGGATTCACTGAGAATAATTCAAGTGCAATGAACTCACTTGCTTATTTCATAGGGTTTCTACATTGATGAACTAGAGAAATGAAGGATTATTCCCAAGGTCTCCAGCTCATTCCTAGTTGGGATACTTACAAGCAGAGTGGTAAAGACTGAAGGAAAAAGAGGCTAGGAAGGAAAATAATAAATAAAATGTGAAGTATCAGGAAATTCCTAAGCAGAAATATGAGGCAGAAATATCAGGATACAAAAATATAGAGTTCAGGGTAGAATGTTGGGTTGGAAAAAAATTGTTTTGAAGAATATGGATGGAGATGAATAAATGGAACGGTAGGAAAAACGGATCATGGAGTATCATAGGAGTCAGTAGAGAAATGTTTTAAGGCCATGATGATAAGCTGTGTTTAGTGCTACTTGGCTAAGAAAAATAAAGTTTCCATTAGGTTGGGAAATATGGTACTACTCTAATGAGATAGTATAGAAATATATCTTCAGTTTCCTTTTCTTATTTGCAACTTGAGTTTCTAAGTTTTACCTCCAATAAGTACAAATGTAGTTTTGTTAAAATTAATACCTCGCTCTTTTTATTGCAGAACATCACGTACTTGCCTGAGGCAAATTCACACCTTAATTATTTTGAGGAATCTCCAAGGATGCTGGCATTATTTATAAATCACTACTGGCTCTATCAGTAGAGATGGAAATCCACCACATCTGATACCATGAAACACGACTCTGATGCCCAACCCTGGATACCTGATTGCTGTAGTGGTTCTTGGTGAATAGAGAAGCAAACTGATTCCTCTGTTGTATTCAATAGGGCATAGGCTGCAGTAAAGTTGCTGGTCCATGAAAGTGTACAGAATGTGGCCAGACAGTCCATTCTGTCTTTAGAGAGTCTGCCTATCTTCAGGATGGCTGGATTGAGCACAAGCTCTGTTATCTCTTTCATTGTGGTATTTGGCAAAGAGACTCCTCTTTCCCTTTTAACCAATTCCACTTCAATGATTTCTCATTATCTTTCCAGAAATCTTGGTCCCTTTTCTGCCCTGTCCATCCGTCAGACATAGGTGAATATGGCAGGAGCTTAAGAGAGAACAGGAATTGTGTCTCTCCCTTCCCAGTCCCTCCTGAATCCCTTTGCAAATAAGTGCCTATAGATGCAGAGTGCGGAACCTGCATTGCTGAGAGCCACAGCCAAGTCGGTAGGGCCCCTGGCATTTTGCCAACAGTATTGGTTGACAGGCGAGGCATTACTATCTGCCTCGGCTGCTACTTTGGAGTTCTCAAGCTACTTTGGAGTTCTCATGGGGATTCCTGGGGATTCCCCGAGAGTTCCCATTGGTTGGGAAAGTGCAGAAGGAGGGATTTCCAGAGGAGATATTTCCGGTGGCTGGTTGCTGGAGGAGCCCTGTGGATTTCGGGAGGATTCCCCAGGAGCGTGTGTGAAGTGTTTTTTTGCAGTTCAAAAATAAAAGTTTGTTCCTGCTTCAGTGGCTTGTGGTTTGTGCCCAGCCAGACTGCGGCACTGCATAACTTCATCAGCATAGAAACTCTATTCTTTACCCAACATTGATTTCTTATCTCCTAAGTAAGTTTCCTTGGACCTTCCCTTTTGCCCCTCAGGGTTACCATCATTCGTATTCCAACTAGTCATCTGTTTTCTGTCTTTATTATTGATTTCTATTTTCCAGAATTCTATAAAAACAAACATTCATAGAATATACTCTGTTTTTTTTCTTTCAGTTTTTTCACTAAGTGTAATTATTTTGAGATTCACTGGTGTTGTTTTGTGTGCTAATAATTTATTCTTATTTCATAATAGTGTTCCAGTGTATGGATATATTACAATTTATTTTACTTATTTACCAATTAGTAGATATTTGGATTATTTCTAGTTGGGGGCCATTACAAATTATGTCCTTATAAATATTCATTCACAAAGCATAATCTTTGTAAAAATCTATGCTATAATTTCTGTTGGATAATATAGCAGGTGCATGGTTAAGAAACTGAAAAGCTATGTTTCAAAGTAGTTCTAACATTTTATGTTCATACAACAAAGTTGAGGATTCCAGTTTCTCCTTATTCCCACCAATACTTGCTATGATCTGTCTTCTTAATTTTACCTATTTGAATGGATTTGTTGAAATATCTCATTATGGATTTTATTTACGATTTTCTAATGACTGATGACATTGAGAATCTCTTATATGCTCACCTGCTATTAGTGTTTCTTTGTTGAAGTGTTATTTCAATTTTTTTGTCCATTTTCATTGGGTTATTTGTTTTCTTATCCTTGTATATTGTGTACTGTGAAGACAATCTCTTTGTTGGACATGTGATTCACAAATGCTTTCTACCAACTTGTGTCTTACTGTTTCATTTCCTTTACATTATCTTCCAAAGAGTAGGAATTTTTGCCAATTTTGATGAAATCCAATTTATCAAGATTTTTCTTTTGGGGGGGGAGTATGATTTTTTTGGCTTTTAACCTCTGAAAGCATATTAACCTGAGGTCACAATGATTTCTTTTCCCATTTGTTTTAATTCTTTAAACTTTTATGTTTAAGTATATAATCCATTTAGAACAGTCTTTGTTTATTATTCAAAGTATGAATTGTAAAATTGGTTAAAAAAATACAACTATCCCCACCCATTGAATTTATCTTTGTTGTTCTCCATATCTGTGTAGGTCTATACGGTTCTTTCTCTTCTGTTCTTTTGCTCTTCTTATTGACATTTAAGCCACTTCCATGTTGTCTTGATAACAAGATTTATTCTGTTTTTATATATATATATATATATATATATATATATATATATATATATATATATATACATCCTGAATTCAGTCATTGCTATTTTATTCTTCAGAGTTGCTTGGGCTGCTGTAGCTCTTCTGCATTTCCACAAGACTTTTTAAATTAAATAAATAAATAAATAAATAAGCAAAACCTTCCTAGAATTGATTCTGATAACCTTGAATCTGTACATTAATTTAAACAAAATGGAAATTTGAGTAATATTAAGCCTTCTAACCTATAAACATTTAGGTTTTCTTTAACTTCTGTAAATAATATTCCATTATTTTTAGTTTGCAGGTTTTACCTAGCTTTTGTCAGATTTATCCCTAAAGTTTTTACATTGTTGGAAGTTATTAGGAATAATCTTTTAAACTTTAAGTTTCTATTGTTGCCTGCTAGAATACAGAAATACAATTGGGTTTTGTGTAGCTGATCTTGTAGTCTACAACATTGCTAAGCTCACTTGTTATTTCTAATACTGTGTAGATATTCTATTCTCTTTCTACAGGGGTGAGGATGCTGATTGTTAGTATAGAGTTTCACTTTCTTTTCTACTGGATGACTGCTACATCTTTTTCCTGCTTTATTGCACTGGTTTAAGCTTATACTCCAAATCCTTCATTTATTCCTTTAACAAATATTTTTATTGCCTTTTACATATTAGTTATAGTTATAAGAGAGATAAATGCAGTGTGAATAAAAAAGGGCCCATGCTGTCATGGAGTTTAAATAATTATTCAATTGTTTGGGAAAATGGATGTATTTGAACATGAGTCTAATAATAGAGAAATAGCTAGTGAAAATAGTAATATTTAGCCAAAGAATAACAGATAAAAGCAAAAATAATTCTACCTTCAAATATGCAATGGACTATTTTGCAGGAAAGGATTAATTTTTTGTTCTGTATAATTCCAGAGGACTTAACTAGGATTAGTGATGAAAAGTTGACAAGGAAAGAAATTTAAGAATTTGCTACCATAAAAAAAACTATTTGATATTGAAAGAAGCTACCTCATGAGAATCCTTCTGAAAAGTGTCTTAAGAGGCTCAATGATCCTTTAATAGGTATACCAAAGAGAGGCATCATTCTCAGGCAGAAGCCACAGCTAAAGGGGACTTGAGTGGTTTCTGACTTGGAAAATCTGAAATTCTACAGGTACAAAGATGAATAATAGGACAAAGCACCTCTTTATATTTGCGATCTTATTGGAAAGAAAAACAGATTTGCGATATAGATGAATAGCACAATTATCATTCAAGATTCAACAAAGATATTTTACAATGAGGGTGTTATTAATGAATATATAAATGGCACCAAACACATTTTAGATCAGAATCACCCAGACATTTACTGTCAAATCCACTCCATTATAAATGTTATTCTTTCCTCCATGTTCTGGTTACTTTTCAATCTTCCATTTTCTTGTCTTGATTGTTCTTTCCTCTCCTTAATGTTTTCTAATTCCCCCTTCAATGTTGATCCCGAGTCCCCAAAGCAGCCCTCAGGAAGGTCTCCTGGAAGCTTTCATCTTCTGTGGCCACTTTTTTTTTTTATCTCATGTATCATTTACATTTTGATGCTATTATCAGGAAAGAAAACATGCCTTCCATCTCTAAGTATGCCTGATCCCTGGAGTGGACACTGATAGCATGCACTGGCCGAGTGGGAGCTGATATTAACAATGACGATGATGTCAAGAAGAGAAAACAGCAGGGAGAAAAGTCTACTATAACTTCAGGTGGCACAGTCAGAAGATGAATTTCAGAGGAGGTATTTTATCTCCAACTTTTCTCCTGATTTATTTGCATATATACTCAGTTAATAAATATTCTCTGGTGATTCCTTCTCATCATGCCAGAAATAAAAGACACACAAAAAAGAATAAGGCAGATATGGTTCCTCCACTCAGGAACTTATATTTTCATTATAAAAAACAGACAAATATATATTAAAAAAAGAATTACAAGTTACTTAGGAAGTAAATCAGAAACAAGGTTTATGTAGTGTGATCAGGAAAAATCTTTCTGAGGAACTTACAGGTTGGAATCCAACAGAAACCAGAAGAGACAGACACATATTTCTTTTCTCTTTGCTTTGTGATGCCCTGTGCTGCCTTGACTCACCCAGAAAGAAGACTACCACTGGATGTAGGCTCTGAAGCCCCAGACGCAGGTGCTTCATTATAGTAATGCAAAACAGATTAATGTACTTTGGGATGGAGCTACCTATGCAACCAGGAATGACCTGGCCCACTGATAAAGGTATCCATTCACACTTCCATTTGTTTAAAGCCCAACCTCAGACAGTATTCACTGTTTGCCTTGGAATCCTAAATGTCAGGGCTGGACCTACTTTTCTCCTCATCTACTGCTACTTATACTGCTTGAAGAGTAAAGGACATGCAGACAATGTCACTGGTTTAGTTTACCAGAGTCTTCTGAGGCCAGGAGGCAGAGGAGTTGCCTCTTACCTCCCCTAGTGAATGCTACCAGGATGGAAACCTTATGTTAAACCCACATTTAATTTAACAAAATGTGTGCAGATGTTTTAACAGTAAGAAGTCCATTGCTCCAATTAAATCCTGTGGCAGAAGTGTCTTTACTCTGTCCTTTTCACCTCCGGTACCTGGTATAATACACAGAGAAAACTGCATACAAAGCTTTTCCTACAATTATTATAGCCACAATGGGTTGAGAGACTAGTATTGTGGTCTCTCTTTTGTTTATATCTAACATGCTGGGCAAATTTCTCTTAATCCAGGTGCTTCAAAATTGGGCTCCCAGGAAGTATAGAACATGGCTCACATAAAAAAGAAGAATGAATTGAAAATGGATATTAAAAACCCCAATTCAAGCAATTAAAAAACTGGCCCTTTTAATTATAAGGTGCACTGCTCAAGTCCTCCAGAAATGGTTTTCTCATTCTTAAGGTCATAAGAAAGGACTGGGCTCACTCTGGCTGCGGACACGGAGCCTGAACTTGATGCTAGGAATAGCCACCGCAGCTTCTGCTCCAAGGTGGAGGCAAGTTTGGAAAGATTCCCAGGGTATTTGGAAGGGATTTGGGCTTCTGAAGACTAACTGGATAGTCTTGAAGTTGTAAAATGCAGAAGAATCTGGCCACCTGTGTGCTGCTCTTGTTGACATCCATGTCACCAATATCTGGGAGGCCTGATCCTTCCCAGCTGAGTTTGGAACTGCTGTCCAGGATGCTTTCAAAGGGTGCACCTTCTGACCTTGAAGTGCCTTTTCTCAAAGGCATTCTCCATTTGTTAGGGTTTTGTATTTTCTGATTGTGTGAGTTCTACCTATTAATGAAAGATAAATGTGAAGATTTTCAAAAACCAATTATAATCTTAGATTTCAGCCAATCTTTATCATTATTTTGATAGAGTTTGCATGTGTTTCTGATTCATGTTTGTCCTGTTAAAACTTCCATAATCATACTGTACATGCAGTTTTATATCCTATTATTTGAACTTGTAATATGAGTATTTGTGCTATATTATTGAATATATTTTACAAGCTCAAAAAAGCCCTTTCAGTCTAGGAATTGCCTCCAGGGAGTCCAGTGTCTAATGAGGACACTGGCGATGGGATGGGACAGGTAATTTTCTTTCTTAATTAATTTTTAAAAAATCTATTTCTTGGTACCATTTCTAGAGTTATTCCACAAAAATGGATCAATGATTCTGAAGGCAACTTGCTAGGAATATTCTCTCCACTTAGGAAGTTGAAATTTCCCAGCCAATGGGATGACAGTCTGTACGTGTTACACACACAGCTCTGGAACACACACAGCAGAGTGTTTGGGAACAAGGCTTTCTACCTGCTTTCTGGATTCACTTTGCTTTAGTGGCTGCCCACTGGGTGAAGTTGGGCCTGCTGCTTATCATTTCCAATTCTCCTTTTCTTTATTTGTAAAGTGAAAATAATAATAGAATCTGTTTCACAGAGTTGTGATAAGGATTAGAAGATAACTCTGTGTTTGAGAAGCACTTCAATGTCAAATACTGCTATCATGGTTAAGGTCTTAGGGGTACTACTTTATTAAGTCTAACAAGTCTTCAAAGATATAGGGATGAAGGGTTCAATAGGTGTCTTTTTCATCTTTTCTCCAAATTGATCTGCACACCTCTACAATGTCTACAGGCCTCAGATTCCCACAGGTGTAAATCCACACCCTTCCCAGAGGGCAGCAGACTTTTTCTTTTCTGTTTTTCTTTCTTTTTGTTTGGGGTGTGAGGTACTAGAAATTGAACTCAGGGGCACTTGACCACTGAGCCACATCCCCAGTCATATTTTGTTTTTTATTTAGAGACAGAGTCTCACTGGGTTGCTTAGTGCCTCACTTTTTGCTGAGGCGGGCTTTGAACTCATGATTCTCCTGCCTCAGCCTCCTGAGCTGCTGGGATTACAGGTATGCGCCACCATACCTAGCTGGCAGGACTTTTCATCTATAATATCATGGATACATGTCTACATGTTAAAATTCCCAATCCTTCACTTCTTCACCCACCTGCCAAATTCTTATTCATCCTTTAATATCTCCTTTGTGTGATCTTTCCATGGGTTTCTACAGGAGACCTACTTCATTTTTTTTTGCACACCCCTATCACCATTTTTATACTCATAACCCTAACATAACACTTAGGTGGCTCTGTTTATAACTTCTCTGTTCACACATGGGCATCTTCCACTGGAGTATATTCTTTTGGGGGTCTAGGAGCATGTCCTAGGAGCACATGTCCTAGGAGCACATGTCCTAGGAGCACATGTCCTAGGAGCATCTCCAAGGAGCCCAGTAAATGCTTTATGTGTGGAAAACAAACAAAATCCATAAGCTATGCATTTCCCCCAGGGAACAAAAACCTATGAGTTTCTGGGAGTCCAGAGAGCAAATCAGTTTCCCTGCTTTGTTCTCTAGGTGGTTAGGATGAGAAAAAGCCCCTGATGGAGTCAGAAGGAAGGGTTCCATTCAGCACACACCTAATTATAGTCCTCACTTGATTCCCTCTTATAAATGACAACCATCAGATGCCAAGTTGTGGCAGAGTGACATCTGGCTCTTTGGCAGACACCCCCGGCAACAGCGTTAATGACTTCGGAGATGGCTCTTGATGTGTAATGCAGTGAAGTTTGCTGTTGGGATTGCATTATCCTCTTCAGCATCTCTGTACATTGTCCTCTAACTCACTTCTGATTCTGATTCTGTGAAACCGGCACACATTTATCCAAATTTGTCCAAAGCCCTTCATGGCCTTGACATGCCAGTCCTTTAATATATTTTCATCAGCTTCTGTACATTTTTCACAGAGTTGTGAATGCACTTCACAGCCAGTTTGTGTTCTCATAGGCAACTCGAAGAAGGAGGTTTTTGTCGTCTGGGAAAAAGTTCTTTAGTACTCGACCAAATTACATTTTCTAAGATGACCACATTTGGGGCTTCTTTTGAAATCATGCTATATAAAATAAAAATGCCTCAGTGACTACATATGCTTTGAATTTGAAACCAATATACAATGCTTCATTAGCTCCCAGGATGAACTCTAAAAAGGCAGGGTTGCAACCATAACAGTCTTGCCTCTGACTGAGAAAAATATATATTTTTTAATTTTTTTCCTAGGCATTAAAAACAAAGACTTCCTCTGAAGTTTCATCCAGTTTTTTTTTTAAAACTGATGCATTTAATTTCAAAACTGAGTTCTCTTTCTTTCTTCTTTACACCCTCCACCATGAAGAAATAGGAGGCCAAATTGGCAACAGAATACAGTATGAGAAACAAAGTTGCCAATGCTTTGTCTTCTATATCAATTAGATACTGGGATTCCAAAAGAGATCAAAACAATCAAGTAGGGTGGATACACATGAAAATGTTGAAAACGTTTAGAGATATATTAGGATCCACATTGTAAGTCATTATGGCAAATAATGATAATAAAAAATCCTTATGATGTAAATAACACTTGGAATCCACAGGCTGAACTGTTAACTTCGCTTTATGGGTATCTTGAACATTTGTTTGTTTACAAAATAACTGCTATATTCACAATAGGGAAAAAACACATTATCTAGTGTTTTGACTTATTGAGGAAACATTTATGTGTAGAGCCAAAGCATGTATCATGCTTAATTGAAAATTAATGAAACAATATTTATATAGCATGTATTTTTCACTTTTGTACTTAGCCATGCCATCTTAAAATGTATGACACCTATTTAGAGTGCTGATAGGATCATAGATATGGGATTATGAAATGTCAAATATAATACTAAAAGGGAAAGAATAATTTTAAAAAGTATATATGGCAATTGTCAGTGATACCACGACACCCTGTAATTCTTTAAAATTCTGAAATGATTTGTAGGAAATTGAACCATCTGTGGTTCAAACATGTAAGTTTCAAATATGTATGTTTTGCTTATTTTCATAGAAGGGACAAAACAATAGACATTAGAATGTGAGTGTTGTAAGAATGGAAATTTTTTTATTAGCTAGTTTGATAAGGGATAATAGGGTCTTTCCAAATGCTGGCAAGTCTTTCGCCAAAGTCTCCTGTGCCTTGGTTAACAAAACTTCCGTCCCCATAAATATATTGATGCCTTCACGAAAGGTGTGAGCAGATGCTTTATCTCTACTTTGTGTGCATAAATGTAAGTTTTGAGATGTGAATTGATCAAACTGTAGAAACAAATCATTTAAGATTTGTGCAGTGATTAATAACAGAAGCCAGTAATCAAATCTCCCTGCCACCAGCACATCTGTTACAGAGAGTTTCTAGTTTGCCCTATTATGCAAATGTGCAATAAAACAAATACATTACTTAATTTAGCAGCTGGTTCAAAAACATTATTTTAGGTGATTTCTTTATGTTTTGTGTACTTTTGCCATTGATGATAGTTAATGTGAATTAATTCAATGGTTTATGGGATGAGGGTTTCTACATAAAAAGTAGCCCTCGGGAAAACCAGCCTTTAGGAATTCTCTGTGACCCTGATGTCTGAGAACCAAATACTGCAGCAAATACAATATAAGTCCTGGATCTCAGGGCTTCATTCAGATAGTGCAGAAGCCTTGAAGAGCTTAAAATTGAAGTTCATTTGATTTCCATGTTCTAGAGGATGGGGAAACATGACTTGTGATAAAACATGGAGTTTGCATTTTTTTTAAAAAAAAATTTTCCCCAGACTCTCACACCTGTTAAGCAAGAGCTCTATCACTGAACTCCATCCTTAGCCTAGTTTGATTTTAAATGCAGTTTTTTTTTTGTATTAAACAAAAACATGGACACAGAAAAGGAATTCTACAGAAAGCATCAGGTTACATATTCTGTTTTCCTGGTGAATATAAGGATCTCATGGAATCAGTGAGAACCAGTTGACTACCTGGTAAATTAAACAAACAAACAACAGTTAATTCACTTTTGATGAGCTTGAAGATTATATAAAAGCCCAGTCAGAAGGAATAGTTGATTCCTCGGTCCTCAGAGGGATATCTTTTGAGTAGGGTAGGCAGTGACCAGTCCATCAAGGAAGATGAACAGGGAACAATGGCGTCAAGCACAACCACCTACAGACTTCAACAGCAGAACAGCAGACAGGAAAAGAGTTTCCCTGACTGTTCAGCAGTGAAGCTAAGAAAGATGTGGCTGGAGGACATGAAGTCGTACATTGCTGTAGAGTTTCAAGTTGGTAGAAGCCTGCCATTATATATAGGATAGCAGGTAGATAAATGCAGTATATCAACCTAGTTCGTAGTCAGAATCTCTCAATTAACATGCAGACTTTCAAATCTCTGCCATTATGGGCTCATAAGGAATTTTCTATGGTGCCATTAATTAATCATTTATAAATTCACCTTTACCAATGACCAAGGACTATAGCTTAAAAGGGAGGAATTAAATACATGCTTACATTCTTAATAGTACAAAACCTATAATTATCATAATAACACTTTTGAACATATGCATTTGTGTAGCTCTGGGAAATTTCCTAATGTGCTTACACACAATCTATTTTTTTTGGGGGGGGATACTGGAGATTGAACCCAGGGAAATTTTACCATTAAGCTATATCCTACTTCTTTTTTTTAATTACTTTTTAAATTTTGAGACACGGCCTCACTAATTTTTCTGAGGGTTTCAATAAGTTGCTGAAGCTGGCCTCAAACTTGGAATCCTCCTGCCTCAGCCTCCTGGATTGCTGAGATTACAGGTGTGTACCACCATGCCTAGCTGTAATGTGTCTTTTTTTTATTTTCATAATTTACCAGTGAGGATAGTGGAATTCAAAATGACTTGACCAAGGCCATACAGCTCCAAAACTGAAAAAAAAAATTCTGATTTCAAAATTCAAAACTCATGTTCATGATTACATTATCTTCCAAAGTTAAATTTTAATAGGAGAGCTGAGGAAGGAGAATAGTTGTACAATTGTGTTGTCAACCACATAGAAGAGGGAGAAACATCAAGTTTCTAAATACAGTTACCCGCCAAACAACATATGAATCAATGAAAGACCACATAAAAGGCAAGGGTCATGCAAGGTTGTGTCACCTAGTGACATTGTAGTATCTTAGTTTGTGAAACTATCTTAGTTTGTGAAATTTAGTTTGTGAAACTAACTATGATGTTCACATAATGACAAAAATCACCTAATGATGCACAACTGTAAATATTTGGTTGCATTTTCTGCAAATTAAGCAAGACCATAGTAGACTGAGAATTCCAACATTAATATCAAGAAATAAAAGGCATAGAATGGGGACATGACTCAGGGCAGCTATTTTGGAGATGCAGATCTCTTAGCAAAGAGACTGTAACAGTCAGGTTCTCCAAAAGAACCTGATGAAACCTGATGAACATATAGAGAAAAAGATATTTACTATGAGGATTTGGCTTGCATGATTAATAAGCTGGCAAGTGTAAAATCTGCACTCTGGGGCCTCAGACTGAAGACCCAGGTCAGGTTGTAGAACAGGTGTGATGGGAAGGCAGTCCATAAGAGTGAGGCTCTGGGAGGCTGCTCTTCCTGTTCTATCCAGGCTTTAGCTGCGTGGAAGAAGCCCATTCACACCTGGGAGGGCAATCTGCTTCCCTCAAAGCTCATTAGTTGGGATGTTCATCCCCAAACACTCTCACATGTTGACATGTAAAATTAACCATCACACAGATCAAATTTCTATTTATGACACCAGAAAAAGTAAGGTAAATCAAAAAAAGAATTTTTGAAATAATTTGTTACATGAAATTTCTAAAAAAGCAAACTTCATAGTCTAAACCAGGACTGGGTATCTGATCCTTATTTTTTAGTATCGGAGTGTTTATATTTTGAATTAGAGGGTTGAGGGGAACAAAAGAAATCTCCATCATCACCATAATATTTCAGTACTGGAGCCTCTAAAGACCCTGCCTTGCGGGCATCTCTGGAAATTTCAAGCCATCATTATATGAGCTTTTCCTGTTCAGTCCTTTAGAAGTTACAACGAAAGTGAACTGAATTCATTTGGCAAGTATTAGGCCTGACAACAATATTCTTACTCTCTGTTCAGACTATGAGAGCAACATAACATAATGGGCAAGAGCAAGGCATTGAAGTCAGAAAGGCTCATTTCCTTACTCTGTTCAACACTTTCTATCGGTGTGATTTTTGGCAAGCTACATAACTCTCTAAGCCATAATTTCCATATCTATAAACTAAAGATAATTGAGCCTATTTTCCTGGGGCTATCATGAGGATTAAAGGAGTTAAGGCATTTGGAACTCTGGGCACAGTGTCTGACATGTGATAACTCAATAAACATTATACTTGTAATAGGCAGAGGAGAAAGAACATGGGCAGAGTCAAAGACATCACCCACCCATACCCTGCTTCACACAATGAGTATTCTTGGTGAGGAGGCCCATGCACTAATAACAGGATCATTGTACCGAATTAGTAACAAGGGTCATTGGAGAACTATCATAGACCCTGTGCCCTCTATTTCTACAGACTATATATTCTACATGATACCAAGCACATTACATAGCAAACATCACAGCAAAAACACTCAAATCCCAGTTTAAAAAGAATTTTGCCAAAATGGTTTCTTCTACTATCACATATCAGTAAGAAGAACCAATTTTAAAAAGAAATTTTCCATATAGTCTTGACAAATTTCTTTATATAGTTCTGCTTTTAAAAGTATTTGGCTGTAAACTAATTTGTTATTTATTGACTCTAAACTTTGCAACTTATTCTATATGTGTGAAATTTCTTCAAAGTTAAGAAAATGTTTTTACAATAATGTGAAAATTTTTGGAGTTAAAATTTAATGGATGTTAATATTATGTGCTATAGAGGTTTTAATATGCCTTTAAAATTTATAGCTTTTGTATATATGTGGGAGCCTTTAGGGTTTCTTTAAAGGTTATAAATATTCTTGAAAATTTATGATAAAATAATTTTACAGATCACAGATATTCCTATACTGCTTGATGATTAGAATTGTTATACATGAATTTTAGATGAGATAGAAACAAAGAGCTAAGTATGTTTCTTAAATCTGAAGATTATGGTCATCCATGATTTCTATAAATTTTTAGAGGTTTTGTCATCAAGTATTTTTTTACATGGCTGATCATTTTTCCTTTGGGGAATCCTATTAGCAAAGGCTGGGCGATCTTTTTCTGTTTCTTAATCTTCCTTGCACATGTTTTCTATTTTTATTTCTATTGCTTCTTTCTGGTAATTTCCTAAGATGTCTCTTTCAGATTATAAATTTCTTCTCATCTTTGTTCAATCTACTACTTGTTAAAGCTATCATTGAATTTTTTAACTTCAGCAACAATTTCTACATGTTTTATTTTTATCAATTTGAAATTGGTCCATTTCATGGTATCTTATATTCTGGGCTTTCTTTTTCAAAGTCTTTAATCATCTTTAGCCCCCTTCATTTACCCAATGTAATTGATAATGTCCTGTCTCAAGTCTCTACACCGTAATATTCTTGGTTTTGTACCTGTGGACTTCAATCATGGTGTATCAGTTCATTTTCACAAACTCATTTCCCCACCTGTGAGGATCCTTTGAAACATGGTTTGAAGGAGAATTCAGTTTTTCATGGATTTATTTCATTCCCAGGGATTCCACCACAAGAGAATAAATTGTTATTTTTATCTCTTGGATGGGGAATGGGGCAGACCATGCAGACAAAGTTGGTTTCAATCTCAAACTTGAGCACAGCCCATACTCAGTGTTTCAGTTTCCATCCAGGCACTAGGCAATACAACAAGGTTTTTTCCTCCTCTCTCTGTAATGATGGGTAGATTCCCCCCTTACTTTTAAGTTCCTAGACTTTCACGTGCATTTTACATTCTTCCTTATTCACATTTCACATTCTGCCTTATCTAGGGTCCAAAGCCTCATGTTCTTTATGTACTGGAGAACTAACATCCCATCTGCTCTGTTAGCTGGACCATAACCCACTCTGGTCAACTTCAATGACAGTTTGCCTCCCTGTTTAAATTTCTTTGTTTTTAGCATCTGATGATTTTCTTTTATTTTCTTGTCAATTCAACTGACGTTTAGGTAGCTTTTGTCTATTCAAATCAGAAATTCCAAGTCTTTGCTTCTCGAGGATGTTTATTTATTTGGTTAGCATTGTAGCCTGAATTTGATATCCCAAATTCTTATGTTGTAACCCTAATTCCCAGGTGAGGGTATTTGTAGTTGGGACCTTTGAGAGTTAATTGGGTTTCAATGAGGCCCAAATTGTGGGTTCCTCAGATAGAATGAGTACCTGTGTAAGATTAGCCATCACAGAACTTGCCCTGTCTCTCCCCGCCATGTGAGGACACCAAGAAGATGGGGTTTCCACAAGGTAGGTGGTGAGCTCTTTCCTGAACTGGGAAGTCTGGCACCAGATATCAGACTCATAGCCTCCAAAACTGTATGAAAATAAAGTTCTGTTGTTTAAGGCACTAAGTGGATGCATTTTGTTATAGCAGCCTAAGCAGCCTGTCAGCCATCATTCTGAAGTATTATGTCTCCAATCCCTTACTTGTTCCATTAATATAGATGAGTAAGGAAGAAATGTTCTCCTGCTTTTGCCTTCAAATCAACAGCAGAGGCCTCTTAGTATAAGTTCTACATTCAACTCTCCCTGGATTCAGGTAAACTACAGCATTTGAGCAAGTAACAGACAATAAAATAGTCTACTAATTCATGTGGAACGAATAGTTCAATTCATGTTAATCCCAAATGGTTTACAAGGTAAAGAATCAAATTCAAAAGAGCAGCCAAGAAGAGAATGGTTTTACTTTGTCGAGGTCAAAATAAAACCAAACACCACCAACAGACAGCTTCTATGAATCTGAAACCCATCTGTAGAGGACTGATAAAGTGAGAACTTCTATATATATTGAAAATGAAATATCTTGAGGGAGTATTTAATAAAAATATGGGTCTGTAATTATTGTTGTAGATATAAATCATTTCCAAGAGTCCTCTAGCTAATTCCAATGACCTTTGGCTTTTCTGTGGCTATAGTTAGAAATGAGAAATTTATAGCAGTGAAATATGAATATCAATTGCAATATTAAAAAAACTGTTGGGTGACACAGTGTAACCCTGAAGCATCTCTATGAAATATAAACAATCCAGGCTCTCCCATGTGCAGGGAAAAAGAGAAAAATAAAATAGATAAAACTTAGCTGGTTTTTCATCTAGGATTGCCTTCTAACCATGTGACCAAAAGGCTTTAAAAGCACCTCTTCCTTATTTCAGAGGCTGTTATTAATAAAATTACTTGGTAATTTGGCAGTGGTAAATTGTAACTTCTTGTCATCAGGTGGGTCACTGATGTCCCCTTGTTTTCCTTTTTAAACACCGATGGGTTCAACAGAGTAAACATTGACTTCATAAATAAGCAGAGAGTTGGAGTGCAACATTCTAGTCATTTCTATAATGGAAAGTAAGCAGAGCAATTTAATAGTGGGTGTGAAATGGGGAGGAAGAGGAATTAGAATCATAGCCAAGCAGATGATGGAATGAATATTCTATTTAAGTATGCCAGACATACTCATGTAAATGAAGCTGTGGGTCACCAGAGACCCAGGAATGGCATATTGGGTTGATCCTATAATGAAGGGAAAAGACTGAAGTCAGGAGCATCTCAGACCAAATGTATTACTGTGCCATTCACTATAATTACTACTCTTGTGATTCTTACTCCATTATACACTTTGCACCAATGATATGGAACACCTTACCCTTTCAGTATCTAAAGTTAAAGAGTAAAGCATGTGGCAGATTGGGGACTTGGCTAAAGTTCCTGCAAAGATGGTGCTCCATCTTGGCAAAACTGGAGAAGCAGGATTTCTAGTGGGAAGCATCAGAAATGCTGATTCTAAAAGTATCCATCACTTTAAGGACATTACAGATCAGACATTTTTATGCCAGTTCTATTCCAAGATAAGTAGTTAGTAACAAAGAAAAATGTTAAACTCCACTACCATTCATACTTGCTACATACATACATACTTATGAATGGGAGTATTTTTGTATTGGCTTTTCTTTCCTTCTAAATTCTTGTTCCTCAAAACAGCTCCAGATGTTTATGTGAAAGACTTGCTTAGGTATCATTTTTCCTCACTAACAGTGTCCTAATTTGGGTTCTGGTAGAGTATGACTGTCTCTAGCCAAAGAAACTTGGTTGACCAAAGTCAATGGTGAGAATCCTTTCTGTCATTTTGCAAGGGCTAACCATAGTCAATACAATGAAGTTCTGTATTGAGGGAAACTTGCTGTGTATGTATTGGGAGAAATTACAACACTTTGAGGCAGCCAGAGCAGCTGTACTCATTCATGACCACGAGAGAAAGAGAGTTGAAGAGACAGACCTCGATGTCATTGAGCCACTGACCAACACCTGCATTATATGTGGAAAATAAATGCTTAATATATGCTTAGTAAAATTTTGTTTCTTGCAGCCAAATTTACTTCTCATACGAAATGTATAGCATTACCATTTAGTAAGCCTATTTTCTAGCTAGGATAAACAGAAATGCAATATTTTATTTTTACAACAACCCCAAATTGAACATAGCAGTTCACTTCAAATCCTAGATTTCCATTCAGGCAAGTTAACGTAGTGGAAGTTAATGACTTTGGGGTTATCCAGTTAGTATGTGTCAAAACTAGACAAGAAATTGTGCTTTATGTCATTAATTATTTTTTATTAATTCTTTCAGCCATTCATTCACTCACTCACTTATCCGGTAGACTTTTGAAGACCTATATAAAACAGAAACATCTGTGCACCAGGAACATGAATATTAATAATTGAACAGTCTGTGCTCTTAAAGACCTTGCAGTCTAGTGAGTTCATAGTCTTTGAACTCTTAGTTCATTGGTCTTTTAATTTTATTAGTCTACTCTCTTGCTGATAACCAGAGTTATGTAAGCTATTTTTTTTATGCAGAGGTGATTTCAAGGGCATTCATCTAATCAAAAGATGTATCTTTTATTGGTTACTTGGACACTAGTGGAAATTTGCAGCAAAAATTAAAAGCCAGGATTTTCTGAACAGCTCACTCTTCCTTTTTTTTTATTGTTGGTCGTTCAAAACATTACATAGTTCTTAATACATCATATTTCACAGTTTGATTCAAGTGGGTTATGAACTCCCAATTTTACCCCGTATACAGATTGCTGTATCACATCAGTTACCCTTCCATTGATTGACATATTGCCTTTCTAGTGTCTGATGTATTCTGCTGTCTGTCCTATTCTCTACTATCCCCCCTCCCCTCCCCTCCCCTCCCCTTTTCTCTCTCTACCCCTTCTACTGTAAATCATTTCTTCCATTTGTATTATCTTGTCTTACCCCTCCTTTCCTCTTATATGTCATTTTGTATAACCCTGAGGATCGCCTTCCATTACCATGCGATTTCCCTTCTCACTTCCTTTCCCTCCCACCTCTCAACCCTGTTAATGTAAATCTTCTTCTCAAGCTCTTCGTCCCTACCCTGTCCTTGTTTCCTCCCCTTATATCAAAGGAGTCATTTGGTATTTGTTTTTTAAAGATTGACTAGCTTCACTTAGCATAATCTGCTCTAATGCCATCCATTTCCCTCCAAATTCTATGATTTTGTCATTTTTTAATGCAGAGTAATACTCCATTGTGTATAAATGCCACATTTTTTTTATCCATTCATCTATTAAAGGGCATCTAGGCTGATTCCACAATCTTGCTATCGTGAATTGTGCTGCTATGAACATCGATGTAGCAGTGTCCCTGTAGCATGCTCTTATTAGGTCTTTGGGGAATAGACCGAGAAGGGGAATAGCTGGGTCAAATGGTGGTTCCATTCCCAGCTTTCCAAGAAATCTCCATACTGCTTTCCAAATTGGCTGCACCAATTTGCAGTCCCACCAGCAATGAACAAGAGTGCCCTTTTCCCCGCATCCTCTCCAGCACTTATTGTTGTTTGACTTCCTAATGGCTGCCAATCTTACTGGAGTGAGATGGTATCTTAGGGTGGTTTTGATTTGCATTTCTCTGACTGCTAGCGATGGTGAGCATTTTTTCATGTACTTATTGATTGATTGTATGTCCTCCTCTGAGAAGTGTCTGTTCAGGTCCTTTGCCCATTTATTGATTGGGTTATTTGTTATCTTATTGTCTAATTTTTTGAGTTCTTTATATATTCTGGTTATTAGGGCTCTATCTGAAGTGTGTGGAGTAAAGATTTGTTCCCAGGATGTAGGCTCCCTGTTTATCTCTCTTATTGTTTCTTTTGCTGAGAAAAAACTTTTTAGTTTGAGTAAGTCCCATTTGTTGATTCTAGTTGTTAACTCTTGTGCTATGGGTGTCCTATTGAGGAATTTGGAGCCTGATCCCACAGTATGTAGATCATAGCCAACTTTTTCTTCTATCAGATGCCGTGTCTCTGATTTAATATCAAGCTCCTTGATCCATTTTGAGTTAACTTTTGTGCATGGCGAGAGATAGGGATTCAGATTCATTTTGATGCAGATGGATTTCCAGTTTTCCCAGCACCATTTGTTGAAGATGCTATCCTTCCTCCATTGCATGCTTTTAGCCCCTTTATCAAATATAAGATAGTTGTAGTTTTGTGGATTGGTTACTGTGTCCTCTATTCTGTACCATTGGTCCACCCGCCTGTTTTAGTACCAGTACCATGCTGTTTTTGTTACTATTGCTCTGTAGTTTAGTTTGAAGTCTGGTATCGCTATACCGCCTGATTCACACTTCCTGCTTAGTATTGTTTTTGCTATTCTGGGTCTTTTATTATTCCATATAAATTTCATGATTCTTTTATCTATTTCTACAAGAAATGCTGTTGGGATTTTGATTGGCATTGCATTGAACTTATAGAGAACTTTTGGTAATATCGCCATTTTGATGATGTTAGTTCTGCCTATCCATGAGCAGGGTATATTTTTCCATCTTCTAAGGTCTTCTTCTATATCTTTCTTTAGGGTTCTGTAATTTTCATTGTATAAATCTTTCACCTCTTTTGTTAGGTTGATTCCCAAGTATTTTATTTTTGGGGGGGATATTGTGAATGGAGTAGTTGTCCTCATTTCCGTTTCAGAGGGTTTGTCGCTGATATACAGGAATGCCTTTGATTTATGTGTGTTGATCTTATATCCTGCCACTTTGCTGAATTCATTTATTAGCTCTAATAGCTTCTTTGTAGACCCTTTTGGGTCTGCTAGGTATAGAATCATATCATCTGCAAATAGTGATAATTTAAGTTCTTCTTTTCCTATTTTTATGCCTTTAATTTCCTTCGTCTGTCTAATTGCTATGGCCAGTGTTTCGAGGACTATGTTGAACAGAAGTGGTGAGAGAGGGCATCCCTGTCTTGTACCAGATCTTAGAGGGAATGCCTTCAATTTTTCTCCATTCAGAATGATGCTGGCCTGTGGCTTATCATAGATTGCTTTTACAATGTTGAGGTATGATCCAGTTATCCCTAATTTTTCTAGAGTTTTGAACATAAAGGGATGCTGTACTTTGTCGAATGCTTTTTCTGCATCTATCGAGATGATCATATGGTTCTCATTTTTAAGTCTATTGATGTGGTGAATAACATTTATTGATTTCTGTATATTGAACCAGCCTTGCATCCCATGGATGAATCCTACTTGATCATGGTGTATAATTTTTTTGATATGTATTTGAATCCGATTCGCCAGAATTTTATTGAGGATTTTTGTGTCAAGGTTCATTAGATATATTGGTCTGCAGTTTTCTTTCTTTGAAGTGTCTTTGTCTGGTTTAGGAATCAGGGTGATGTTGGCCTCATAGAATGAATTTGGAAGTTCTCCCTCTTTTTCTATTTCCTGAAATAGCTTGAAAAGTATTGGTGTTAGTTCCTCTTTAAAGGTTTTGTAAAACTCTGCTGTATACCCATCCGGTCCTGGGCTTTTCTTAGTTGGTTGTCTTTTGATGGTTTCTTCTATTTCCTCTATTGTTATTGGTCTGTTTAGGTTGTCAATATCCTCCTGACTCAATCTGGGCAGATCATAAGACTTAAGGAATTTATCTATGCCTTCACTATCTTCTATTTTATTGGAGTATAAGGATTCAAAATAATTTCTGATTATCTTCTGTATTTCTGAAGTGTCTGTTGTGATATTGCCTTTTTCATCCCGTATGCTAGTAATTTGGGTTCTCTCTCTTCTTCTCTTCGTTAGCATGGCTAAGGGTCTGTCAATTTTATTTATTTTTTCAAAGAACCAACTTTTAGTTTTGTCAATTTTTTCAATTGTTTCTTTTGTTTCAATTTCATTAATTTCAGCTCTAATTTTAATTATTTCTTGCCGGTTCCACCCCTCAGCAGGCCGCTGGGGCCATCTGCCGGTGGTCAGGGTCCCGCCTACCTTGCAGACACTGGGGGAGGGGACGGGCCTGCCCTTCAGCAAGCCGCTGGCCCTGTCCTACTTGTGGGCCCTGTCCGTGTTCCCTGCAGGCGTGCGTAGCTGTTCTCTCACTCGGCAGGTTGCTGGACCTGACCCGCCCGTGGGTTGCAGGTTCGCCTAGCTTGCAGGCTCTGGACTCTTCCTTTTTATAAAGGAACTCTTGTTAGTTTTTCTAACACTTCACCTGGATGAAGTGTTAGATGTGTTATTGAAATCATGTGAGGCAGTCAGATGTCCAGAGCTGGAAAATTAAAGTCATCATGACACATTAGAGGGTACAAGCCATGAGAAAGACTAACTACACAGGTAGAAGACTAACCAATAAGGTGCTGCCAAATCTGGAAAGATGCAGGACTCAAATGCCCATTTAAATGGAAGGCCAAAACATTGTATAAAATTCAAAGAGGCCTTGGAGAGCAATACAAATATGCTAATGGCAGTACCTGTAATATGCAGAAGGAACTCAAATTAAATCACTCCAGAGTCAAAGGATTGATGATGGCAAAGAGATATTTTCAATTGATTCATCATCTAATCAATTGTCTAAGCAATTAACTAAAATAGTTTCTTGAATATTATTTATGTGCTTAAAAAGGTGCTAAGTGCTCTAAGGAAGAGCAGGGCAGAACAAGAATCATAAAACATCACCTCTTTGTTCAGTTAATTTAGAATTCAGGGGATGCAGGTGGGAAATAGGGAATAGCATAATACATATAAAAAATGGGACAATATTTCAATGGCGTGGAATGCAATGCCAAAACATAAGATTTAAAAAGGGATTTAGGAACTGAAAAATGTGATGTACTGTAAAAAGAGTGTAGAACTGGAGTCAGAAACCCAGAAGAAGCTCTACCAATGTACTAACTGTGTGTCCAAAGTTCTGCCTCTCAAGGAAGAACTAATTTAAAAAGGCAAAAGAAGAAAATATAGAAGACTTGAGCTGTTAAATATTAGATATGCATTATATGTTATCATTTTCACTAGAGTTTGGAATTCTTTGAAGATGTATTGTGAAAAGCAAATAAATCAGAAATATATCTTAAAAAATGAAAGAGAGGAAGAGAGAAAGAAAGGGGAGAAATAGAAGGATTTACATAGTCTAGGAAGTAAGAGTAGTATTTCTAAGAGGGAGATAATCTGAGCAAAGATGAAAGCTATAGGAGAAGTCCTAAGCTCTAATAGTAAATTTGCCACTTACTAGAGTATTGAACTTGCTTTCCTTATCCACGAAATAGGGAAAAAGAAATTCCTTCAGTTTATCCCAAAGGAATGGGGATTAAACAAAATCCCAAATATGAAATTGCTCTGCAAACTCATGTTCTTTGGGTGGCAAAGATCCTAAACCAGCTGAAACACATGCATGAACTGAAATGAAATATAGGAATGGTATAAAAGCAGATAATTATGTCCAATAAAGAAAAACATCAAATTTGTTCTCTGCTACAAAGTCTTATCAATGTGGAAGCCTCAGTTGCCCAGCCTAATCTACCATCCAGTGGAGGTCAGCCATTAAGAATGGAAAGAGAGTCCCCCAACAATAAGGCAAGATGGACAGGATAAGTCAAAGAAACTAAACTTTCCCCTCTACCCAATCACAGCTATGAGATATAATCTACAACTCTAGATACACTCAAGGTAGAGTGCTTGCAGAGAATTTAAAAATAGTAATAAGAAAGTAAAAATAAAATAAGTAAGTAAAAACCTGCTTTATTCATTATCACAATGTGCCAATGATTCTAAACAATATCATTAATGAAATTCCCCTTTGCAAAAAAATTTATTGTTCTAAATTCTGAACAATTACTGAGGTTACTGTTGAATTTTAATAATATATAATGTGCTTTTGAATTGGCACATTTTATTTCTGTTTTTAAAAACCAATGCTATGTACTGTGTGCCAATTAATTTGGAGAATTCTATTATACTGAAGCCCCTGACACACGTGGATTTGGCCTTATAAGCTTGGATCATGGTGATAATGGTTTGATATTCTTCAAGTTGGCATCTCTAAATACTTTGAATTTTGAATGAACATCTCAGGTGGTTATTCCTGAGTTTGAATACTACATAGACAATGATTGCACATGGGTGATGATTGTAAAAAAGGAGAAAGATAACTTGAGTTATGCAGTCCTGCCATTCTAGGTGACTACTTGAAGAGAGTACATACACGTGCTTAAAATTGGCAAGAACGTAGCAATGTGAAGTGCACATTACCAGGAAGTCCCAAGTTTAGATCATACATGAAATAATTTGTGAAATTTGAGTAACTTTTCAAATTCAAATTTGTTCTTAATGGTTTAACATTTAAAATAAAGGATAAATTAAGAGATTCATGTTACCTCTGGTTATTAAATTATCATTGCTAAGAATAATGTCACATAAAAGGGGAGGGTATTACAATTATGTACCCTAAGGTTAAATAAACACTGTAGGAATGCCAGAAGAAAAGAGATCCAAAGTTCTCTAGGCACTGTTTTCTGTGTGCTGTACTGATCGGGGTATGCTATTGTGCATCTGCAGATCTTAACTCACTCCAGCTGGGCAGTTGGACCCACCCCAAGAGTGCAGTCACATTCTCCCATGTGTTGTGCCATGCCTTTCCTTCATCCCCTTAAAACATTCTGTGACATTGGAAGACCTTCCCATCCCATATTTACACTGTGAGAAGAAAACAGTGTGACACCCATAGAAAGGTTGCTTTTGAGATGTGATACAGAACTTAGCCATTTTGTCTAGAAACCATAATGGTGAAATGTCACCCAGAACAGGCATGTCACTATGTTTCCTGAGCCCTGTCCACATTAGTGTGGACGAGAACCACCTGAGATGTTCATTCAAAGTTCAGATTCCGAGAGCCTACCACTAGGGTTTCCAAATCTCGAGCAAAGACAGGAATCTGTGTTTTACATGAGCACACCAACGATCCCATTGAGGTTATTCTTTGAGCAAACTTCAATAAATGATGAGAGATCATTTTTTTTCTCAGAATAATAGAACCTTTTTTGAAATTATGTTTCCCTATTAACTTGTTAAGACTTTTAATTCAGCAAGGAGCATTTCTGTGTAAAAAAATAAACCAACACATAAGTAAAATAAATAAATAACATCTCCCCATGCACCCTTCAAAAACTGAGGACAAAGCTCTTGTAGATGAGAAGTTTCTGCTGAGACCTATAATTCAGGAAGAAGTGTTATCATAGTGAGGAGATCTGAGAGTAGAGTGCCTTACCAGACTCCAAGAACAGAGAGGAAATGTTATTTGGAATTGAATAAATATTATGAGGTTTTGACCCTGAATTCCACTTCAAAAGAGATTTAAATAATAAATGTCATTTATTTCTTTATAAATCTCACATTTTTATGTTTTTATTTATATATGACAGCAGAATGCATTACAATTCTTATTACATATATAGAAGCACAATTTTTCATAGCTCTGGTTGTATACATAGTATGTTCACATCAATTTGTGTCTTCATACATGTACTTTGGATAGTAATGAGCATCACATTCCACCATCATTAATTATCCCATGCCCCCTCCCTTCCCCTCCCTTCCCCTCCCACCCCTCTGCCCTATCTAGAGTTAGTCTATTCCTCCCATACTCCTGCTCCCTATCCCACTATGAATCAGCCTCCTTATATCAAAGAAAATATGTGGCATTTGTTTTTTGGGGGGATTGGCTAACTTCACTAAACCTTCTCACATTTTACATTCAGTAGTAAGAACATTTATATTTGGTTGATAGTTTCATTCAGAAATATCTATGAAACATCCGTGAGGTGTCAGGCATGGAGGTAAATTTTCATACCTCTCATAGGGACAGGAAGGAATTTTCCCCTTTGCCCTCTGAGGATTCATGGAAATGAACTGAAAATAGGCAGATTAAGAGGAGAAAAAGAAAACAAATTTATTAGCGTGCCCAAGGATATCAAGGATTGAGTATTCAATAACTTCATGAAATCCAGAAGCTATGTATCCCTCTTCATGGGGGAGAGGGAAATGGGTGTGTGTATGATTTACAGGGGTAGTAAGTGAGTCTCTTGAGAAGTGAATAGGCACAAAATACAGGCCTGGAGAAACTTCCTCTTGGTTCTGGGATGCATAAGGGCAGAGCTTCCTGCCAACAAGGATGGTTTATCATTCAGATAAAGTCTCCCGTTAATTGTGGAGCTGCCTTCAGAAGAATAACCGAAAAGTCTTTCTGGGCCTGGGGATGATTTTAGTCTCTTCTCTTCTCTGGTGGTTAACTTTCCTGGTTATTTGACGAGATTCCAAGGCAGGGGGTTTAAGACAATCTCATTCCTTTTTCTAGTCAGCTAAGGGAACTGCTTTGTGAGAGAAAGAGGATTAAAGATAACCAAGAGTTAGGGGTGGGAGAAGTAGGTCAGAGAGCCCTTAGATCTGAGGCTGTTTCTGCAGCTCAGCATGTCAGGGCGTCACACTTTGGGGTATCATTTGCTAAGCTCCAAACCCTTAAGGAGCTTTCAGTCTAGTTGGAAATACAGATGCCTGAGGGAGGAGAGGTCTGCCCAGATCAGTGCTATGCCAGCACCAAGCAGCCCAGAGAATCACCACTGTGCATGGCTGGAGTTGCTTTTTGCTGGTGTAGCCACTCTCTTGTTTAGTGTGACATGGTGAGGCCATGCACAGTACATGTTTGTGTGGCCATGCATGCTGGTAAGAGGTACTGGAACATGTTTTCCAAGGGGGGGGCTCATCTATCAGATAAAATAACATTGCACATTTAGGCTGAGTCCTTTGTAGGTGTTATTAATGAGCCAAACCGAATGGAAGAGGATAGGCCAGAAGGAGGGTGGAGCAGGCGAGGAAGTTTATTTCTCATGTAGATAAAAGTCCCCCAAAGCTCCTATAGCTGCTTCTCAGTATTACCTGCCTGGGACTTGGGGAACGTAGTGACCAGCTTCAACCACTGGACAGATTTGTGGGCAGTTTCTATTAGATATCCTTTTCCTTCTTGTCACTTCTCATTTGGCCACAATAGCCGGATGATGCCGTTACTGCCACAGGCCTCTCCCCAGCTCTAGTCAGGCATCAGGCACGCAGGGAGACCATCCTGTTCTTATATTAAATATAAGCCCCAAGGGTGATGTACATGGCACACTGTGTTCTTTAGAGTTGTTTCAAATGAAAAAAAAAATAATGTCTCTGTGTGTTGGTTAGTGGTTTTAAGACATTTCATTTCTGAAAACATAGAGATGATAACAAACGACAAAAAGAAAGGTTCCCAAAAAAGAAAATATCTTTTTTTTTTCCTTCTTCCCTCCCTTAAATGAAATAGAGCCTGCTTCCCTCCTGAGGGAGCCCTTTCCTACTTAGCTGTCATTGAACCCTCAGGGGAGTTTTTCTTCTGGTAATTTCTCACAGCCTAATAGGCCTGTTCCTGGCCCAGTGTGTTTTTCAGGGGGCTGACGTTTTCCTCCCATCCGGTTGTATCCCCTTTTCTGTTTGTTCCTTTCAACTCAGGTGGGCAGACGATTCTCTTTGCTGGGAACACCTTGGGTGACAGAGGGTTCACCTGGGGAAAACAAGGTCTTCCTCAGCTTGTAGTACCCTCCACCCTGGATCCCATCGGGTTCATTGTGAATTACCTCACTTACTGCCTTTCCCATCAGCAAGACATTTCCTACCAATTGTGCGGTGGCAGTCCCTCCCGAGTTAAAAATTGGACAGCATTTTGATGCTAAAGAACCTATAACTTCCAGACTCTGGTTTCTGAGGAAATTCTGAAATTGATATTTTATTTGCACCAATTATTTTGAGGCAGATCATTTAAAAAACACCAAACACCTCCAAAAAAAAAAAAAAAAACATAGCTACAAAATGCCCCTTCTGTGTGCACCAGCCCCACTGCCCCCTCCTTACCCATGGAGGTGTGTGGAAGAGAGCCAGAAATTGCCTGTAATCATGCTCTGCCTTTCCACTGTACATCCAATGTGCTGTCATCATTTCAGTTTTTGAAGCTCTTATGGCAGCATTGCCAGTGAAGATAATAGGGCCTATTATTTTCAATGAGCTCCATCAGGAGGTTTCAATGGGCCTGCTATCAGTCGAACAAAGACACATTGGGAAGCAACACTGCTTTCTTGTCATCAAAATGGCTGTTAGTTTGTGTGAAGCTAAAGAAGACCCTTTTCGTTTTCAGCCCTGTTGGACCTGAAAGGGCCAAGAAAGGCAGTGGAGAAAAAAAATAAAAAAAATAAAAAATAAAAAACCCAGCCCGACTCCTCCTCCAGTGTCCTTTGCCCCCGCTGGATGTATATATATGAGTGGCTTTCGTTTTATAGAATCGATAAGTTCAGCCAAGTGAAACCTGCTTTGCCGGTGATTTCCTATTTATAGGCAGAAATATGTTCCCATGGAAAATATCTTCTGAATGACACAAGCAAAACAAAAATAAAAGCTGAAAAACCTGCCAGCAAGAAAGTCCTTGAGAAGGTGTTTAAGTTTAAGGCAAATTAAGAGGTTCTGCCCACTGGCTCAGGTTTGAAATCTCTTTTTTTTTCTCCTCTTCCAGATTTCTCCTATTCTTTCTTACATTTTATTTTTTCTTTTGTCTTTATGTCCATGGCAACTGGAGCTTGGTCCCAAAGCTCCCTTATGTCTGCATATTTACAGAATCTTAATACTAACCTTTCCTGAGACCCTCTTACTGGTCTAAGCCTTCCTAACAGTGGGCCATCTCAGGAGTGGAAAAGTGTTCCTTTTGGGAATTTTATAAACACGAGAGCTTGAAAAAATAAGTTTGCTTACAATAATGGCTCTATCCAATTTTGCTAAGAAATAAAACTCAATAAAATAAAACGTTTGAACATCTAAATGATTGTGTGCACGTGTGTAGGTACCTTGTACACTAATCTTCATGAAGTCCATGAGAGAGAGAGTACTGGCGTTATCCCCGCTGACAGATGAGGATGTCTTTGAGGTCTAGAGAAGTGACATAACTTATTGAGAGTCACTCTGCTGGCAAGTGCCAGAACAGGATTTGGATCCCTGCAATCTCATTCTTAGGTCCATAAAATGTGAAGGCCTCTACAGAAAATTGAGCTGTCGTGGGATTGTTTGAAATACTAACCAATTTTACTTTTGCTTCCTTGTATTCTTCACCCCCTCCCCACCTACTACTTCTTCCCCCCCTAAATATCTCCATTCATACAGTTAATAGATTTCTGGTCCATTTCCTCGAGTTTACCAGGGTAGAAAACAGAAATAGCCTGGCAATTTCTGTTTGCAGTGTTTTCAAGTGCCTAAATTCTATTAGATGCATTACTATAGATGACTCTGTGTCAGAAACATAAAAATGGAGGCAGTGCATTTTAGAGGAAAAGGATAAGAATTTTTTTTTAGAAAATGTGGTGAGTCTGCAGGTTTCTTGCAGGAATGAGAGAGGTCTCACCAATGCATTCCCAAGAGATGGATTTCTGGTGTTTTGAAAGTACTGTGAACACAACATCAGAGTTTGTACACTGTCTAGCTTTGACCCAGGTGCTAGCCCATGGCCAGGGCTTCAAGAAGGATAGCTGCCAACCAGCTGCAGGGGAGCACTCCTCTTTCCAGGAAGCCCCTTGTACCCAGTGAAGTCCCTGTGAACATAGTGCTCTTCTGTGCCTGCAGACCTAGCTTGGTTCTGTTCAGTTTATTTTTACCCGGCAACATTCCAGAACACTCCCAATCCCAGGAGAAAGAAGATGATGGAGAATAGAACCAGTTTAAATTCTTCTGAGGTAGGACAGTGATTCCATACAACTTAAATTTCAGCTTCATCTTATGCTGTATTTGGAACACATATTAGTAGACTTTGGATATCTGCAAGAAAGAAAAAATGTTACACAGCTGGTCTCACCATTTCAGTTGTCTCTCTTAATAAGAATAAAATATTACAAAGTGAATTGATTCAAAAACGAATTGTCAATGAAGAATAATTGAAAACATTTGTAATGACCGTAGTGGTATAGTGAAAGATCAATGTTTTCACAATGCCACTTGACTTCTGGTTTATGTGTGGGGTGCTAGAGGGCACAGATAGGAAGAAAGCATTTTATTGATCTGATGAATGTCCAATATGCAAAGTTAATCTGGACAAAGGTTATTATGTTTATGTTTGTTTATTATGTTACTGCCAAAAATCTGAGATGACAATATCTAGCAAAGAGTCTAGGAAAACAAGTGTCTGAAAGGTATAAATATGCTGAAAATTATCTCCTACCTTTATTCTAGTATTCTAGGTGGGGCCTTGTACCTTGTATTTCTCATCTGTTTGTGAGTGACCAATAGAGCATTTTTAAAGGACTTATTTATAGGAGAAAACATCACATTCCCCAATCCTGAGCACAAACAACATTTCTGCTACTTCCCATATTTGCTTTTTGAGTAAATACCAAAGTGATACTGACTTCCTAAGTTGGGAGTTGGTGATTTATCCATAAGCCAGTGAGCTGCCATGGCCTTATAGCTGCTGTGATTGGTGGTTCAGGCCTGTGCTGTACCACTGGGCTCTAAATTTCTTAAGCAAAGACCGACCGTGTCTTATTAATCTTGTATAAGCACAAGTTAAACACTAAAATATAGTGTGTGCTTAAAATGTTTCTTGGTGAATGATCAAATATTCTCACTCATCTGAGAGCGAAGCTAGAGAACAGGGACTATAAGATTCTCCAAGAGGGGTTGGTCACACGAGTTCATGCTAGTTGTGGGAGAAAAATTGTACATAATTTGTTAAAAACAAAACAAAACAAAAACATTTATATTGTTCTTTCTTAGTGTGTTCTTATAAACTGGAAGAATTCTAATTATTTTATAATTATGATTATTTAATCCCATAATGACCACATGAATTGCTAGTATTGTTATCTTCCCTATTTTACAGATTAGAAACTAAGGCAGAGAGACGATGATATGCCCAAAATCATGTTATAAGTCTGTCAACAAAACCCTTAGATATTTTTCCCCACAAAGATGGTTATGCCATGTTGTATTTGAATAGATGATATAGGTTTGTGATAATTATGTGTAAATTTGTTGATAACCTGTGATTGAAATTAAGTCTATATGTGCTTGTAAACAGTTTGTCTTTCCCGATTAATTCCTCTGGTGTAAAATAGCTTGGCTAGGGACTAGGGGTGGGAGATTCCAGAGTTAGGTGTTGATGACTCCAGACTTGACCTAAATGTTTACGAACCGATTTGACTCTATAGTAATTGACTCTGTAGAAGTCCATATCAATAGTTTACTTCAATGTGGTAATTCACAAATCACTCTCACTTATTAAACAACATTAGTTATTTTAAAATAAAAATTTCCAGGGCTTTTTAAAAAAATACTTGTTCACTTACTTCAGCCTAAAAAAATATCAAATTATGTGGGCAGATGTAAACCTGGTGCTTCTTACACTAAAATGTGGTGTGATAATAGTTAAAGTAAGAAGAACTTGGAGATATCACTTGATCACAAGCTCAGAGATGCTAAGGTTGGACAGGAATTTTTAAAAAGACAATTTTTTTTTTAAGAAAGCAATGTATGCACAGGTTCTGATTTGGAGGAGGGCTGGTAGATCTACATTTGAAGTGTGAGTTTCAATTTAAGCACCTAATTTTAAAAGAGGAAAATGACAGATTTGGATTCCTCACCAAAAATATGCTGAGAAAGACAAGGATAACTCTAAATTGAAATAATTAAAAGGGTAGGATATGTTTGGTTTGAGAAGTGGAAGATCTAGAAAACTCAGAACAGTTGTTCCAAATATTGAAAGTGTTTGTGTGGTGAAGTATAAATATTTCACTTCAGACTCCTGCCTTTCTGTTTCTGAAACATATCTTCGTCTCTGCATTACCACTGCTTCTGACCTAAAATGCCTCCTCCGTGCAATAATTTTCTAATTAGCGTCTCTGCATCTCATCTCGTATTTCTCACACATAAACCCTTCACAACACACCAGAATTATCTCTCAGAAACACAAATCTTACTGTGACATTTCATGGCTTAAAAGCCTCCCAGCAGTTCCTGTGCACACACAGAGTAGGTATGAACCCCTCAACCTTACAAGGTTTCTGAAAGTAATTCACATTCATATCTGCTACTCCTCTCCTACCCCAACTCCCAACCATCTTCCTTAAACCCAAGCTTTGGTTTCTTAGGACTACTCACTCTGAAAGACTGTGCTTTAAAACCCATGTTCCTTTAAATACACTATTTTTTTCTGTCTGCAGTTCTCCACCCCTCATCCCAACCCTGATTGAAGAAATTTGAGTCATCCTTTAGAACCAGTTAAAATACCTCATTTCTTCTGTGAAGCCTACCCCATCTCCACAGTCAGGATTCAGATACTCCTCCTCCACATAGTCCTAGGTCTTTGGCATAGTTATCAGGTTGCTGTTAGAAATCCACGTGTGAGTACTTCCAATTTGCCAAACTTTGAACTTCTCAAATCAGTGGCTTCGTGATCTTCAATAACGTCTGGGTCAAGATAAAGATTCAATTAATTTTTGTTGAGTCTATGAATTAAGATAACACACTGCAAAGTAATACATGCATATAGTCTGTGTGTGTGTATGTGTGTGTGTATATATAAATATATATTTATTTCAGCATAATAAAAACACCAGTGATGATGATATCAATTATAATAGCTACCATTTCTGAGCATCACCAAAGTACTTAGAAATGTCTCAGGAACTCAGCATATGCACCTCACTCTACACAACCATGGGAGTAGGTATTTAAAAATAAAAAAATCCGGCTATCAGAAAGACAAAATGATATGCACTGTCACACAATTAATGAATCATAAACATGGATTTGAAAATAATTCCCTCTGATTAAAATCCATGCTTCAAACCATACCCCCAAACACCTCTTTAAGACTTTCAAGAATAAGAAGTACCCAGTTGATTCCAGACTTTCCTTGGGAGATTTGTTTCCAAATGTTGAAAGTTAAAGTTTCTTTCTCAGATATATTTGCAAATGATAATCCCACTTTTTGGAGACTGTATTTTACATACCCACAGTACTTGAGACAGGTGAAGCTGAAAAGGGACACAAGTCAGCCACCACCCCACACAATGACAATCTATTTACATTATTCAAATGAAACTATTGTACTCCTAAATGGGCACAGTTTCCAAACCTGTACTCTCCCTACATTTGCCCTCTCACCAAACCCACTCCTTGACCCCTTCCAGTAGAGCAATGTGGGAACTATCAATGACTGCCCAGGTCCCACGGATGCCCTCAGCCTTTACTGCAAACATCATAGGAAGGGCATAGAGACAGAGAGAGAATCACTTTTCAGGTCCTCTGTTCATTATGTATATACCATGGCTCTCTCATCTTCCCTTCCACAAATAGCATTCATTCTGGAAATATCGTGGACTTATTTAAGTTACTAGGGCTCCAGGCTCTTGCTTGTACTCTTGGCTATTTAAAAGCCTAAGAAACATTCCGAAGCTGTTTACTGAAATATTGCTTAGCGTTTGCTTCACTCCCTACCATGGGATATATGCAAGGAGAAGTTTAATGCATTTATCTTCCTTCTCTGATCGCATCTTGCCATCTGTGGTGCATCCAAGAGGCCCAGAGAGGCCTGCATCTATAATGACTGTGCTTTAATATTCTGGATGCTACTATAGATACCAATAGGTTTGGGAGGGAACTGAAGCCTAGGGAAATATATGGGTAAATTCAGCTCAGTTACCTTCTTTTAGATTACTTGCCTGAAGTAGAACATCCTAAAGTTTGCAGGTTTGTACGTGACAACTTTTAAAATAGCTCTAGATGTGCGGCCAGCACTGTTCAGAAAATGGAACGTCAAAGGTGACTCAGCCTAGCTGAAGCAAGAAAAGTTTAATTCAGAACATAATTTGCTTTCCTTTATTTGCACACTGCAGTTCTGGGGAATAAAAGCCATTATGGAATCAAAGGACAATTTGCTTTTTTGTTGTTGTTGTTGTTCTGCACTGAATTTTTAAAGGCTTTTTAAAAAAGAACATAAACAGATGAATGATACCAGATTCAGTGCAGCTTAAAACTAAGTACCTTGAGCTCTTTCTCATGATAAACAGAAACCAATCTTGGCTCTCTGCCCCCAAGCGCAGTACTGCGTGTACTCAGTGAGATGGATTCCCTTCCTCATCTGGGGGAAGGAAGTCCAGGTGGGCATAGGCAAAGATTCTCAGAGAGATAGAGGTTTAAAAAAATATTCAATTATGAATGTTTCAATCTCCTCCCTCCCTATTCCCTGAAAGCTATGCTTCTCACTGCTTTTCAGATCTCTCTCTCCAAACTTTTAAGGGCAATTTTGACCCTATAAGAGAAGTCCCTGGGCCTTTATATGAGTCTTGTAGGGTGGTGGGATATCCACTTGGATGAGAAGAAAAGGAGAAGCTCTTTCTACACTGAAGGAAAATAAAACACAAGATCTAAAAGAATGAAGGAGCCCTATGAAATGTGCTTCTGTAAGACTTTTTTTTTCCCTGAAAGTAGATTAGAAGGTGTGGACACAAAGGTTTTGGGGCCAGTGGCAGAATATGAGGATATTGATATGAATTATGCATTAAATCCCTTGGACCTTCTTCAAGAAATGTCAGCGAAAGGTGGGATTGCTTTTAATTACTTTTTGATTGTTGAGTTATTTCTCTGAATGTGACACTGCTCAGAGAATAGACAATGGCAGGGATTCAAGAAGAAACCAAGCTGAATGTAAGGAAGGAGAAGGCAAGTTCTGCCCCTGTCGCTCTCAAAGTGGAGATACTGCCTGAGTCCTTAAGGCTCCAGTGAAGCCCTGGCCATAGAGTCCTCAGGTAGCGGCGGTTGATTTGGAGCATGCTGAGGGCCTTTGAAAAATTCTCTGTGACAAACATTGATTTCTACAATATCAGCAAAGTATTTACTGCTGGCCACTGAATAGCCAGATCCTCTGCATTAGTCAGGGACAAAGGACAGGAACAACTAAAGTGGTCAGGTATCTACCAAGGGCCTAGCACTGGAGTGAAGATAAGATTTCTAACACCTGCAATCACTCAGAAAGCAATCTGGCTTAGGGAGCCATGATCCCACAAGAGCCACAGTTGGGCATTAGAAAGAGCTAGAAGAGTCAGGGAGTCACATTCAGTGGATAGATTAGGAGGAGCTGCTTGTCCACTCCCAAGCCAGGTATGGAACATGTCTCAGTAGAGACTGTAATTTTCTGGGGATCATTCATCGCCATGGAACTTCAGACTGTCTGAAGGGCAGATTGACTTCCCCATTCCATGTCACAGCTCCACATTTCCATCCTGAAGATGGGTAATGGTCACTTAAAGGGAGTGCAGGATTGCAGGCAGGGAGGATGCAGGAAGCAAAATGGTGAGGAGGCACTTCTTTCCTCTGTCTTTGGGAAGATTCATAAGTACTCTTTCAGCTCTTGACAAGAAAGATCATAAAAATATAATTGTTTCCTCTGTAATTACACTATTGATTGGCTTTGCAGAGCCTGTTTGTAATTCTGTTGACCCTTGCTTCATTCACTACAGGGTTTGGAAAGCGAGACTCGACTATTCTACCTGTCTGTCAAGGGTTGGCTTGGACAGTTTTAGCTAATGAGTTATTGTCTTCAGTCCCTGAGGCTTGCGTTGCCTCCCAAATCAAAAGGCAAAAATCTCACTAGTAAGTCTTAGTCCTTATCTTTCTTTTTTCAGGATTGGCAATGTAAGGTGAAAATTCTGTTCTCTAACCTTCAGCCAGGAAATGTGAGGGCATGCATAATAACGATGGAGGAACTGAGAGATGGACATGGCTTCAGCTCTTGATGTTCTCAGTGAGCCACCCTGGCAGCCCTGAATTGACCACTCCTTAACTTGCTACTTCACAAGACAAATAACAGCTCTGGGTCACAGACACTCTCTGTTCTTTGTCACCCAAGGGATTTATAATAGAAACACTACAGAAATGCCATTTCTCCACTTGCTCATGCCAATGACTTGTCCTTCCACAGGGGCAAATTGGTTCTTCAGGTTCTGCAACTCTCAACATCTTCCTTGATTTAGGAAAAATACCTCCATTTATTTTCGTGGGCGATAAATAATACCCAAAGTGCCATATTGATTGGTAAATACTTCCAAAGGTTATGTCCCAGAAGCTATGAAATTATAAAACTGCAATTAACCCCAGAACAGCACTAGGTGTTTTCAAAGTCAAGTTTGTATTCCAGGTGAATAGCAAGGTACTATGTATTTGGTGCTTCTCCAGTAAATAAGGTGATAAACCATGAAACAGAATACTTCAATCTACAATTGAATTTATGTAATTTTAAAATCGTTTATTTACAAATAACAAAATTGTTCAAACATCTTCTCTAGATAAATGTCCATTAATTATTTTCCAAAGTTTTCCTCCACTTACATTTAGTCTAACCAGTTTATATTCTAGTGTTTTGATCATATCAAATATACTACCAATATCCTAGGTTACTTTTTGAACTGTATTTCTTAACTATTTTTCAGATATTTTTGAAATATTACTGGGTCATGAGATATTGAGATATTTGTTTATGATTTTTTTTCTTTTTTTCTTTTCTTCTTCTACTTCTTTTTTTCCCCCCAAGTGATCTGTCTCAGTTAAAAAACATTTGGCTCAGTTGGGATGCAGAGTGCAGTCACTTGAGCCACTATTTAAGAACATGGTATGTTCATTGACCAATTTATCAGGAGTTCTGTAGGTCAGCAATTGCAGAATTGGTTTGGCAGCTCGATATGTGATGAAAGACACTGGCTCTTTCCTTTGCTCTAATTCTGTATTCTGCATGTTTATCTTTACCCTCATGTTTGTGATCTTATGGCCACAACATGGCTGGCCGCACAATTCTTTGTATGTCATCATCATCCT
The DNA here is from genome assembly GCF_045843805.1 of Urocitellus parryii. Lineage (NCBI taxonomy): Eukaryota > Metazoa > Chordata > Mammalia > Rodentia > Sciuridae > Urocitellus > Urocitellus parryii. The sequence continues at coordinate 38,931,733 of NC_135536.1, forward strand.
ATAGTATCCACTCAGGAAGAGGAAAGGATGACTCAGAAAGATAGTCTCCTTATATAACTCTTTTGCTTATTAGGGAAATTAATGCTAAGATGCCCTCAGCAAACTTATTTTTTTAGGAAATCAGACCAGAATAATATCAGCAAAGAGTGAGAGAAGATGTGTCATTACTGGCCTAGACTGCTCATGACATACTCCCTGGGTTATTTGTAGAGAAAGATGTCCAAGGTCAAACATACCTTGGTTACAATGCTGCAAACCCAGTAAGGAACCCCGCATTCTCTGATCATTGGAGTGATCCACATCATCTCTGGGATTCTATTTAAATTAGTGACTTGCTTGTTATTTAAGCCTGTAATCCTTCTTTTTTCTTTGTAAATAAGAGACGGCATTCATCTTAACCAAGGTAGCTCTAAAAGACTGTAGATGACTAGGGAAATGTAAAAGTCACATAATAAACTGTGTTTTCATTGATTTGTTATTCAATACAATTTTACTTAATATCCACTATATGTAAAACTTTGTTTTAGGTACATAGTATTTATCAGGGGAAAATTAGATGAAAAGTCCTGCCCTTGAGGTATTAGTGAGTGGAACAGAAAATATATGTCTGTTAAATGTTAACTAGTTTAACACTAACTAGTTCAACTAGTTAAACATTAATTAGTATTAACTCTCCCCTTTTTGAGGCATTACACTTCCTATGTTTCTGACCGTGGGCTTGGCCATATCATTTGTTTAGCTAATGAAATGCTAGGAGGTATACTGGACACTACTTCCCAGAAGAAGGACCTGCTCTTATCAGGAGAAAGGAAATTCAGCATGGAATATTCAGAATGACTAAGACACTGAAGCAGAGGCTCGGGTCAATTCATGGAAATAAAATGTTTCTGTAAGTGATGGATTGAGGTCATTTCTTACTACAGCATGACAGGCTAGGTTTATTAATACTGTAAATAATACACACACACAGAGTATATAGACACGAAGTACTGTGGAAAAAAAGAAAAAAAAAACAGCGGAATGTGGAGGGCAGCAGTAAGGTATGCTCTGGGAGCAGCATTAAATAGGACAGTCAGGGTAGACTTTGCAGAGGAGAGAAAATGTGAAACTTCATTGTGAAAAAACTGTGAGAAAATTTTACAGAGAGGATATCTAAGAAAGCAGCATTCTAGGTGTAAGGACCAGCTAGAGGAGAAGGTGGTGAGAGAATCTCGGGACTATGGAGGACTTTTCTGTGGCTGTAGCAAGTAAGGGGCTTGGAGGGATAAGCACAATGTGGAGTGACCAGGCAGTTCCAGGTCAGGACTTGGGCAGTGACTCAGCCAAATGGAGAGCTGTGGCAGGATTTCCAGCAGAGCAATGGAAGGTGCTCATTTAAAGTCCCATTCTGGCTGCTCTGTTAAGACAGTGCTTTGAGGGACAAAGGTAGAGTGGGAGGCTGGTAATGGCTACTGTAAGAGTCCAGGTTAGGTACCTGGCAGAGAGGTGACCAGGTCGTGGACTTGGTGATTCAAGGCATATTTCAAAGGTACAGAACACAGTGTGTATTGATAGATGGGGTGTGGGTGAAGATAAAAAAGATGTCATGCCCTTCTGAGAAAAGGAAGGGCATGTGGCTCTCTCAGAAACAGCCACAGTTGTGCTTTCTGTTGGAGAGAAGTGCGTGGCATGATTTCCTGCTGGCTATCTGGGGTCCCACCTGGCTGTGCCTACTGGGCCTGTGAGGTACAGAAGGCTACCATGTCACCAGGTGGAAGTGTCTGTGGTCACAATGGTTTGTGAAACTAAGTGGAGATCAGAAGCTGACCAGCCTTGTATCGCCAAGAATCTGAGAATTCCTGGAACCGTGGTTGGATCATGGATCGCATCATTTGCAAACATTTCCTGGCATAAATCTATAACTGTTAAATTATTTTGTAATAACTTTTATGGCCTTCATAAACAAAATAAGTACTAAATTTATGTCTAACAGTATTTTTAAAAGAGTATACTGAGTTTCTATTTTTTAAGAAAGTTGACGATAAATATGGAACCTATGTAGAGTCTTATTACATTTACTACCCTCCATGGGGTCTCAATGACACAGATCCCACGAAAACCTGAAGACAGAAGTACAACAAAGAAGCACCAGCGTTTATTTCAAGTCAGTTGTTACCTGAAAGAAGACTGTTCCCTAAAATGATTTAATGTGTTTGCTTGCCTGGCGAGGGTCAGCAGATTGCTAACTGGAGAAGAACTGTCCCTTTGGATCAGTGTTCATTATTTCAAGTTACTTTTGCTTATCTTCCATTTCAAGTTTTCTTGTGGTCCAATGGTTCAGGAACTTTGTGAACAATTAAGTGATTTTAGTGTTATATGAGTGTCATCAGATTCCTCAAGTGGAAAATCAGTTAACTCAGTAATGGTTTGATTATTTATTCATCCAGGATAAGCTCCCATTTTAATTAGATATACACATTCTCTGTGCCAGTGGAATGCACAGAGTCCTATGATTTTGCAGCACCTAAATCTGATGAAATTATCCAAAGAATCACATGTAGACAAAATTATTGGACAATAATTTTCCTATAAAAACATTCAGTAAGATTCCTCTTGATAGAGGCAAAAAGAAAGAACCAGTCTTATATTTGAGATGAACTATATATGTACTTTAGTGGAAAAAATTAGAATTGAGGTTTCCTCTATTAAGTAATATTTTCCCTGAGCTTCTTATTTCTGGTTTTCTGAGGAAAAACCTAACAGCATACGGGAGTTCCCCTTTCTCTATGGATTTGCCAGCATTTGTTATTTTTGTCTTTTTTCTAATAAGTCTTTCTTACTGAGGTGAGAGGATGTCTCATTGTGGTTTTTATCTGCATTTCCCTGATGATTGGTGAGGTGAAATATTTTCTTGTGCTCTTTGCCATTTGTATATCTTCTATTGAGAAATGTTTATTCAGGTCACTTGCCCATTTTAAAATCAGATTGTTTTTTGCTGTTGAATTGTTGATTCCCACATATACTCTGAATATAATCCCTTATCAGAGGAGTAGTCTGTAAATATTTTCTCCCATTTTTCAGTTTGTCTCTTCATTCTATTTACTGGGCAAAAACTTCTTAGTTTGTTAAAATCCCACTTATCAGGGCTGGGGATATAGCTCAAGTGGTATCGCTCTCACCTGGCATATGCGTGCTGACCGGGTTCGATCCAAACAAAATATTGTGTCCGCCGAAAACTAAAAAAATAAATATTAAAATTCTCTCTTTAAAAAAAATCCCATTTATCAATTTTGGTTTTGTTGCCCCTTGCTTTTCGGGTCATATTTAAAAACCTTGCCCAGACCAGTGTCCTAAAGCACATCTCCTATGTTTTCTTCTAGTAATTTCATTATTTTTAGGTCTCATATTTAAGTATTTGATCCATTTTGATTTAATTTTTACACAGAGTGAGAGCCTGAGTTTAGTTTCATTTTCTGTGTAGGATTATCAAGTTTCCCTAGCATCATTTATTGAAGAGATTTTTCTTTCTCCAGTGTACAATCTTTCTGCCTTTGTTAAAAAATAGTTGTAGTTGTGCATTCATTTCTGTGTTCTTTATTCTGTTCCTTTGGTCTATGTGCCTGTTTTAATGTCAGGACCATGCTGTTTTTGTTACTGTAGCTTTGCAGCGTGTTTTTAAGTCAGGCATTATGGTGCCCCTAACTTTATTCTTGCTTGGGATTGCTTTAGTTACTTGGGATTCTTTCAGGTTCTAAATAAATTCAAAGAGTGCTTTGTTTTTTCTAGTCTGTGAAGAGTATCATTGGCACTTTAGTAGGGGTTACATGGAATATGCAGATCACTTTGGTTAGTAAAGAATGCTATTTAAAAATAGTTTTGATAACATATTTTTTAGATGTATAATAAATTTCTAGAAAAAAAAACTAATTCAAAAATTTTGTAATTCAATTATATCTCAGTTCAATGTCTTGCCTAAATGTGTCTCAGATTGAATGATAAATTATGTGGTCCTCAAATTACAAGAGATATCACAATTTTGTCAGAGAAACTAGAAAAATAAATTTGTCATTAATTGGGATGGGAAAGGTGGTGAATAAAATAATTTTCCAAAGCAGGAAAGAGGAGTGGTTCAGTTTGGGACATGTTTATTTAGATGTCCATGTAGTTATGTTAAATAGGTATTTGGAAATGCAAGCCTATGATCAATAAAGATGTATGGACAGTGTTTTAGTTAGCTTTTTCACCTCTGTGACTACAGGACCCAACCAGAACAATTGTTAAGGAGGAAAAGTTTATTTGAAGGCTCACAGTTTCACAAGTCTCCATCCATAAATGGCAGGCCCCATTCCTTGGGGCTCAAGCTGAGGCAGAACATCATGGCAGAAGAGTGTGGCAGAGGGAAGCAGATCACATGATGATCAGAAAGCAGAGAGAGAGACTCCACATACCAGATACAAACATATACCCCGAAGGCATGCTCCCAGTGCCCCACCTCCTCCAGCCAAACCGCACCTGCTTTCAGTTATCACTCAATTCCATCAGACAATTATTTCATTGCTTGGGTTAAGGTTCTTGTAACCCAATCATTTCTTCTCTGAACCTTCTTGCATGTCTCACACATTATCTTTTGGGGGATACCTCACATCCAAGCCATAACGAGCAGAAAACATAGTTTTTTGAAGCCACTGTAATACAAGTGTGTGGGGTTTTCCCCTGTGAATTACAAAACACAGACACACATTTGTCCCAACCCAGTTTGCCTTCGTCTTTGTGATATGACTTTGCCACTGCTTCCACAAAAGATGGAGTCTCTTTTCTCATCTGTTGAATTTGCACTGGGTTATGACTCTGACCAAGAGAGTGTGACAGAAGGAATGATAATACCTCTGAGGCTAGGTCTGTACACGCCTGCCTTTCGGAATCTTTCCCTGTAACCCTCTGAGAAGACTGCTCTGAAACTGGCATGTCAGGAACCCATCCAACCTGGAGGGGGATGAGAAGGGACAAAAGGGGGAGCAAGGCCCCATAGCTGAAAACCTGTGAGGGCATCATGACCTTCCAGCCATGTTCCCTTTGGATGCCACTGCATGGGTGAGGCAAGGGCCACAGGGGAAGGAACCACCCCTTCTACCCACAGAGCATGAGTAGAATAAATCATTAACTCTTTACACCACTAAGTTTTTAGGGGGTTTGCTACTGATAGACCATTTAAATAACTATATTAACAGTAATTATCAAAATATTGATATACCAGAAAGAATTGAGGAAGAAGGACTAAGCCTTAGGGGTACTCTAATATTAATATTATGGGCAATATCCATATTATATTCATATGTATTAATATTGCATCAAGGTTATATTAAAGTTTGATTATGTTGTTGGAAAAATTTATTTGTAATTAAGATAGCTATCAAAGTTATTCTCTAGTATTCTAAAAATGTTAAACTACTGTGATGAATTAGGATGATATAATCTTACATTTGCATTTTTTTTTGGTTCACAAAGACTAACGTGGTCATTCTTTGTTTACAAATGTGCAAACATAAAAGATTCAAGTTACTGCTCTCTATTTATCTATATCAATTTTTCAAAATGGCTAAATCATATATGTGTATGAGTGTGTGTGTGTGTGTGTGTGGGTGGGTGTGTGTGTGTGCATGTGCATACCTACAAGCACTCCATTTGGCAACCAAGGAGATAATTACAAACAAGGAGATGTGTCTTCATTCCATCATGGCATAAAGATATCTATACTATATATGTAGTATACAGTGCTGAATACCAAAAGTTAAATTAGTGATTACAGTGTGTGGCAAATATAACTTTCTATGGGAAAATACAAAGATCTTAACCTTATAATTGGAAGAAGTTTCTGAAATAAATAATATCTCAAATAAGACTTAGAGAATATGCAACTGCTAAGCAGTAGCCAAAGTCACAAGAGAAATTCTAAAGAACAGAGAGTAAGAGAGAGCCTCATACCTTCAAGAACCCTAGGAAGCTGTGGAACATAGTGTGTGTTTGGGGAGGGAAGGAAGGGTTGCATGGGAACCACAGAAAGGCGTGACCAGAGATTGGGAACAAAAGGCAAGTTGTGTTATGCCATGCTAGAAATTAGAAATTTATTCTAAGATTTGGAGGTAGGATGTCATTGTAATGGTGGGGACTGAAACAAAATTCCAGTACATTAAGGAATCAGTAGAAAGGGAAGAAAAACCAAGAGGTGGCTAATGTTTTCAAAGTCGATACCTACGAAGCAAGAGTGATTAAAAAAAAAAAAAAAAGGATAGTGCCAGAGAAGAATGTATTTTGAAATCAGGCCACACTTGAACATGCTTAGTAGTGATGGAAAGAAGCCTAATGATGACAAGAGAGTTGCAGATACAGGACAATTCAGATACAATTCCCCCAATTCATAGAGTAGGAATGCAAAAATGATGGGAAGAGAGGAGATCAGGAACCCAGGTGGAGAAATTAGCATTAGATAATTAATTTATACACTGAAATGGGAGGCAGAGGATAGAGGATAAGTGCAGGTACAGATAAGCTGCTTTGGTTGCATGAAGTTGAGAAAGTTATATTAGTGGTTTTCTATTTTCTCCTTGAAGTAGGAGGCTAGGACATATGCTGAGGGGTAAGAAGCGAACTGGCAGAAAAAGAGGTTTAAGAAGAAGGGAGATGTTGAAAATAGCTGTTGCAAAGAATAGGGGCAAAGATTAATTAGGAAATCGATGGTAGCCCAGTTGAGACTAGATGTCATGAATTTAGAGGAGCACCGAAATGCTAGGTTATCTCCATCATCATTCAGTAGTAGGGATATTAGTGCAAAGAGCATAGTTATATTCAGAATTAGCTCTTTTCAGATGGATATTTTAGAAGGACAATAGAACCCTGTGCCACTCATGTTTTCAAAAAAAGCAGATTAGGATAAATGTTACATGAATGATACTGACAATGATGTCTATAAGCATGGAGAGAAGCAGCAAGTCGATATTGGCTGCATTTGTCAAATAGGACAGTGCTAATTTTCTAAGATAGATGGGAAATGGCAGAGCAGTCTAGGTGAAGAAAATTCATGGCTGATGGTTAGGCACAGTGCTCATAGAGACAGGGAGATGTCTTCCAGAAATGGTGGGTCTTTGCTGAGAAGTAATGTGAGCTATATCTTATAGGTATGTGTGCCTAAGTCTAGAAAGCCTTACCATACATGTGAGTGTGTGTAAAAGTTTGGAGTCGTTGGGAGCCAAAGCCAAACAGTGGTAGATGTGTGCACGATTGGGGAATAAAGAACCTACACATACATATTAACTCAGATCTCCTTATTCACGTCACTATTGAAGTTGACACTGAGGCTTTACTTTGGTTAACAATATATTTTTTTTTGGCTATTCAGTGTTATAAACAAAAATGTGATATGCATACTGCTTATAATATTCTATAGCTAGCATAGTTGCTTTTGAAAAATCAATATCTTTCAGTTTCTGTGTTTTTTTTTAAATTTTTTCAACCAATGTCTATTAGGTACCAGGTACAGTTTTAGGCACTGAAATTAAAGCATGGAACAAAACAGAAGAAAGAAAAACCCTGCTCTCAAGGAGTTCTCCTTTTATTTGGAAAGACAGACAGTAAAAAAAAAAAAAAAAAAAAAAAAAAAAGAAATAGAAAAAAAAAAACATAACAATGAGGCATGTTCTTTAGAAGTAAATGAACAAAAAGCTTGGAGAGGATATGGACAGTGCCAGAGCCTGAAGGATGTTTTACAATTTTAAATTGGGTGCTCAGCAGAGGCCTCATTGTGAGGTTGACATTTGAAAAAGAACCAAAAGATCCAACAACAACAAAAACAAAAAAAGCCACTGTACAATCTGAGGTGACTGTGAGGACTTTGATTATCACTCTGAGTGAGAGGGCAGGTCACTCAGACTCTTCTATTCAGAGTGAGAAAGCAGGTCATTGGTGGTTTCTGAGTAGAGGTGGGGAACATGGACTGATTTACATTTTCAGAGGCCCACTTTAGCAGGTGTATAGCGAATAGAGGAATAGAGTGGGCAGGTGAGAGGACAGCTGATACAGAGACTAGCAAGACTCTTACAGTCATTCAGGTGAGCAACGGTGCTGCTCTGTGCCAAGGGCAGCACTGATGATGTAATGAGTCATTGGAACATGGACATATTCTGAAGATAATATCTACAGGATATGTTGAAGGACCAGATATATGATATGAATCAAGGGTGAGGTAAAGCAAAATTTCTCTTAAGTTTTGATCTGTGCTGAAGGATATATTTACCATTTACTGAAGTGAATAAGGCTGCAGGTTGGGGATGGAGATCAGGTGTTTACCTTTAGACCTAGGAAGGCTGACATGCTTATTTGACATCCGAATGCAGATGCTGAGTAGACAGCTGGATATACGAATCGAGAGTTAAAGGGAAAGTCCAGGGTAGAGATATAAATTTGAGGCATGTTCCTCGCACAAGTAAATACAAGCAGAGCATAACAAGGCCTTAAGGACAGGGTACCAAAGTCCTGCACAGCTTAGTGGGAGGTTGGGGAACAAAAAGCAATGAGGTGAAAAGACTCAAAGAAGAAGATGGCCTCTTGAAGCCCAGTGAGGAAAATGTTTCACAGAGAAGTGATGTCAGATGGAGTTTGAGAGTCACCACTGGCTGCAGCAACGTGAAGTTTATTGTAACCGTGACCAGAGTGTATGAAGTTGAGGGGTAGACTTTCTATGTGGATTAGGTAGAAGATGAAGATAAAATAACTAGAGACAACTCCCACAGGTAGTTATTTTGAGAGGTTTTGTTATAAAAAAAGGGGAAAGAAAAATGACACATTGGCTTGAGGGGGAATTGAGATCAGGAGGACTTTTTTAGAGGTTGCGTACTAGGGATTAAACCCAGAGGCGCTTTACCACTGCACTACAGTACCAGCCTTTTTTTTTTTTTAAAGTTTTGAGATGGGGTCTTAATAAATTGCTTAGGACCCCACTAAACTGCTCAGGCTGGCCTGTCACTTGACATCCTCTTGTCTCTGCCTCCCAAGTCATTCAAATTATAGGTGTGAGCCACTCCCAGCAAGTAATTTTTAAATGTTGATGGAAATGAACTGGTAAAGGGAGAAAAAGTGATCATGCCCAAGGGAAGTGGAACACAGCTACTATAGTATCTTTCAGTAAGGAAGATGGACTAGGACCTAGTGGAAAGGTGTAGGAGTTCATACAATAGTTTGGATACTTCATCTATGATGCCAAAGCAAGCAGGAAAAGTGTGTGGGTAAATGCAGATGTTGGGTAAAGGTGGCAGTAAGAAATTGTGGAAATGATTTTCTGATTGTTTAAATTTTCCCAGTGAAATAGAAAGTGGTGTATGAATTTTAAAATAACAATAGCATATTGGATGTAATAGGAGATCTGGAAAGTACAGAGAGATCATTTGAGGTTAGTCATCATGTATTGAAAGGTGAACCAATTAAAAAACCATCCACTTTTAAAAACACATTGATTTGTGTGAACTCAAGAGTAGAAGAGTCAGGGATTTAGATTTAAGCAGGATTCGAGTTTTGTCTGGTGAAGGAGGGAAGCCAGATGGGACCAAGGGAGTTGGTTCCTAAACATATGCTAGAAAATGCATGTGCTTTCTCTGGGTAAAGAGAGAAAATTAAGTAAGCAAAGGGCAGTGGAAAGGGTATGAGATTGTCAAATTGAAAGTCCTGGTGGGGCAAGACAATTTTGTTATTGTACTTAGAATTATTAAGTTTTCCAGAACTGTCAACCATTTTTAGCCAATTAGTTAAAGCAATAATTTTTAATTAAAGCATTATAATAATAAATGTTCAAATCTAATCATAGGGGAATGCTAAATTGAGTCAACTGCTGGTCACCTAGAATTTCTCCTTCCTGTAAAGAGATATCTATAATGTCTCAATCTTCTTATATATTGGGAAATAATATATTACCTCCAAAAGATTGGCAATATCACATAAATTAAAGATGATGGTTTGTCACAGATATTCTCAAAATTCAACCATTTTTGTTTCTTAAATATTTGTAAACATTGCCTCTTCAAAACAAAATTACTGTTTTCATCTGTTTATAATTTGATCTCTTGTCAACACTTCTAGTTTTCCACTGCATATAAATAGTAGGCATGTGGGTTTCTGTCTTCAGAATGTAGGAGCCCCATCTATCCTTGGTAAGGTAAGAACACACATTAATATAAGCTTATAGATGATTATATAATAACAAGGGATCCTAGGGAATGGTACACCAGGATACTAGGAAATGGTACATTTGTATTCCTGGTTTATAACAGTGCAAATGTATGTCCTGCTGGAAATGATATATAGAATCAAGCAATTCTGAGGCACAAAAAAGTCTTTTTCTTTCAGATGAGCATATGGCAGAAATCTTGTAAAGAATGCATGAATTTAAAAGCTGTTTTCCAGCAGTTTTGTAGAGTAATAGATATGAGAACCAGAGATGTGTTATGTGGCACTGAACCTCAGCTTTTTCTTGCTACAATTGACACACCAAGATAAAAATCCCCATCATTTCCTCTGTATCACTTAACACCTACTTGAAGGCCCACAAATAAAAATAAAATATAAATATTTAAACTATAATGGATTGTGAGCATCCCATCCTAAAGATAAAGCTTCCTGGTGTTTATGTGTATAGTCACTCTCAAATCAAAGATATCAGAGGATGCCAATTTTGAAGAGTTAAAAGATGGGCTTGCATTATTGTGACTTCTTTTTTTTAATATTTATATTTTTGGTTGTAGGTGGACACAATACCTTTATTTTATTTTATTTTATTGTGGTGCTGAGGATTGAACTCAGTGCCTTACGTGTGCCAGGCAAACACTCTACCACTCAGCCCCAGCCCCAGCCCTATTTTAACTTCTTAACCATCAAACTAAAGCACCTGGCATCAACAGACCTGAGTCAGAGTCCTTAAGGGTGAGGCTATGGGAAGTGGTTTCCTACACCTCATTTTCCTACTCACACCACTGTTTCCTTTTTTTTTTTTTTTTTTTTACAGCCATGTTTGCCTTGCCAGCAGTAAATCCTGAGCATTTCAGAATGGACCCAACCAGAAAGACGACATTTCAGAAAGTTTTAGGTGAGTTGGATTCAGATAGAGGGCATGTTGTAGGCACAGATGTCAAGCAGATGTTTTATTTTCAGCTATCATTCCCCACAGAAACTTTGTACTCTTTGAATTCTTTGAATTAAAAGAAAAAAAAAGCAAAAGGTATGAAACAGTAATTTTCAGAAACTGGGAAGTAGTCAGGAGAGGGAGGCTTTGAGGGAAGGGAAATGAGTGAGCAAAGTCCTATCAGTACTCATCCTGTTGAATGGGGGCCGTTTTCAGGTCACAGTGAAGGTAGGGAATCAGCCTGATTCAGTCAAAAGAAAATTGTTTGTAAATCCTTGGTGTCAAACAACACTTCTTGTGGAAATTTAGAATAGTGCACCTAGTTCGAAAATAGTTCAACAATTTCTTAAAATATGAAACACATACCTATTATGGTTCAACCATTTCATTCTTACATATTTACCCCAGAGGAAAGAAAATACCTGACCACATCAGTAGTAGTGCATGAAAGTTCATGGCAGCTTTATTTGCAGTATCCCCAAACTGCAAACCTCTCAGATATTTATCAATGTGGATAATCAAATGTGTTTACCTATGCAATTGGATCTTCACCATATCAAGAAATAAACTATTAATATACCCAACAACAGGGAATGCATCTTAATTATGCTGAGTGATGAAAGCCTGTTAAAAATACATACAGTATGATTTCATTTATAATAAATTATACTTAATGGGAGCTCATTTATAGTGAAAGAAAGCAAAACAGTGGTTTCCTAGGCAGGTGAAAGAAGAAGTGATGACAATGGGCCACAGTGAAACTCTTGTGAGTGAAGGAATTGGTGGTGATAGTTTCAGAAGTGAATACATATGTTAAACTCATCAGATTGTGTACTTTAAATACACAAGTTGTATTTTATTACAACTGTGCTTCAAAGATATTGTAAGAAATAAACCTGTACTAACAAACTCTTTTACAAGCTTTATATTTTATTCTAAACTTAAGTTCCTGGTTACCCCTTTAGGGTAATTGCTTTTTAAAGCCTACCTCTAATTATAGAACAGTGTGCTTCAATTCCTTCAATATGGCGCCAGGATTTAGCAAGTGGATGGGGAATACATCTAGAGAGTAAAGAAGATAATAGGAAATAATGATCTCTAAATGGAGGGTGAAGTATGTTGCAGGAGAATATGTACATCACTTAAGCATTTACTTTTTTTTTTTTTTGACAATGCATAAAATCCAGACATCTAGGGAAGTAAAGAGCTTAGGATGATCTCTCTTGCCTTCCAAACTAAAGATCAGTTTGATTTTCCCAAGTCTTAAGATTACAAATGAGACAAGATAAATTTGTTGTGAATTATGCCAACTGGTGGGTTGAGAGTCAGGAATGTAAGTTGCACCATGAAAAGTTCTAAGTGAGAATTTAGAGATAACCCAGCCTGACTCCCTCACTCAATAGATGAACACAGTGGGAACAAAAAGGTGAAATGACATCTTAATACCCTATCGTCAATTTCATTATTTGCCAATCAGAGATCAGTCACGGTTATAAGGACAACCTTATTTAGTTATTTTAACAAGAAAAATTAAGAGATTGTATCACAGATCTTAAAGATCAGGGCATCATTGTCCTTGCCAATTTTCTTTCCCATACACCTATTGATGCCATTAACACAGACACATCTGTAGTGTAGTGATTAGAGTGAGTGTTAGTGCAATGGATTGGAGTAGATTTCCTAACAGATTCCATTTAAAATACTTTCATTTATGCATGGGCTTCAAAAAATGCCGGGCATATTTAAATTAACATGAAAATCAATAACAATAGTTTCAGGTTTATGTATGATCTCATTCTAAGAGATAAGTTTAGTATGAAGGGATAATGCAGTGTTTTCTGTTATAACACTACTTAAATTCAGCACTGATTAAAAGGTTGAAATAAGTTCAAATATCATTGCTTTCATTTTTATCGGTGAATCCCAAATGGAAATTCTGAAGCTTAAATTGATGTACAAAGTGCTATTATTCTCATGTATTTTTTGCCTTGTAAAACTTATAACCCAGCACAGTATTACTTCACAAACAAAAGCTTTGCAAGGTTATCTTTTTTTGTCTGATTTGCCTCATAGCTCCCTTGTCTCCTAAGCTTGTATTACACATTCTGAATAGGACCCTGTGAACATAATTAAGGGTCACACATATGGTATAAGAGTAGGGGAATGAGGAATTAATTTCTCAGCTTTTTTTTTTTCCCTGGGCTACAGATTGGTTTGCAAGTTACTATTCAATTCAGCAACACAGAGCTCAGAGGGAAAAAAACCAAACTGCTACAGCTGCTTTGCATTATAAAAGCAAAAAAGAGAGAAGGAGAAAAAGATTAGTTTTTATTTGCACACAAAATGAACATCTACAGTCTGTATACTCTGGGAATCGCTCCATGTTTTGGGTTAGGTAGGTCTTTTAAATGTTCTTTTTCTTTTTCTTCCCAGTTCTACTCAGTTCATGAACATCATTAAAATTCAGACAGAGTACCCTTTTGGGCCTCATTCATGCAAATTGTGGACTATTCAAAAGGAAGAACATAAAGGTGATGCAGAATGGCCAGGAAATTGCACTCTAAGGGTGATTATTAATGACATGAAGGGATCTGAGGAGCAGGACTAAGCCTTATCTACAATGAGTCACTATCTCTAGCATTTTGACTGACACCCAAATGTGGTTTTACTGTGCTTTCACCAAGTCAATAAAGACTAAGATGCTTCTAAAGACAAGAAAATAATAAAATGGGTGAATCTATTGACATAACATCATAGGTGTTAATAACATGTTTAAATAGGCATCAATTACTTCATCATGTAGAACAGCACACTTAGTAAAAATTTATTATACTAATTTTTGTCTTCCTACCTACAGCCAATTGGGTAGGCTTCAAGGAAATCAAATAACATTAGACTGGTCTCTTTTTAGGACTAAATTCACCAGTGGGTGCAAATAAGTTTGTAATATCTCAGTCCTAACAAATTCACAGCACCATCTTAACTTGGAAAATTCATTCTTTTTTCCTTTAACGTCTACTTTTATACTAATACATTTCAATTGTACATAGTAAAAGTATTCACTGTAATATTTTCATGCATGCATACAATGTCTACTCTTCCCCCAATGTCCTCCTGCATGTAACACCCACCCACTACACACACATCACATACCTTCCCAGTCTGGAGTCCCTAGAAATCAATATTCTACTATCCTAAGCTTCTTTGTGGCTTAATAATCCTATATTGTACATAGGTACCATATTTCCTTTTCATTTATCTGTTGATGGGCACCTAGACTAATTCCATATGCTAGCAATTGTGAATAACAGTGCAATAAAAATGGGCATGCAGGTATTTCTTTTCTGCTGACTTCATTTCCTTTGGATATATACTCAGCTGTGGGATTGTTGTATCATATGGTAGTTATACTTTTAGTTTTTCATGGAAACTCTATACTGTTTTGCATAGTGGCTATACTAATTTTCATTTCCACCAATTGTGTATAAGAGTTCCCCTTTTTCACACTTTTCTCAGCATTTTTTACTATAATTTTTTTACAAGAGCCATTTTGACTGGGATGTGATAATATATCATTGTAGTTTTGATTTGTATTTTCTGATGGTTAATGATATTGAACATTTTCTTATATATTTATTGGCCATTTGACTATTTTAAGAAGTGTCTATTCAGATCATTTGCTTATTTTTCTAACTGGTTGACCTGGGGTTTTTGCTAAGTTTTCTGAGTTCTTTGTATGTACTGGATATAATCCTCAGTCAGGTGAGTAGCTGGCAAGTATTTTCTCCCATTTTATAGGTTTTCTCTTCACGCTTGACGGTGCAGAGGGTTTTTATTGATGTAATCCCACGTGTCAATTTTTGCTTTTGTTTCCTGTTCATCTAGAATCCTATTCAGAAGATCATTGCCTATACCGTTATCTTGAGGTGCTCCCCTATATTTTCCTCTGGTAGTTTCAGGTTTTATATTAAAGTCTATCACTCATTGAATTAATATTTGGACAGGGTGAGAAATATATGTCAAGTTTCCATATTCTGTATGTTCATCAGTTTTTCCAGCATCATTTGTTTGTTTCTCTAATGTATGTTTTTGATACCATTGTGAAGAATCAGTTGGCTGTACATGTATCAGTTTGTTTTGTTTTGTTGTTGTTGTTGTTCCATTTTGTTGTTGTTGTTGTTGTTCCATTCATTCATGTGTCTGCTTTTATGATGATTTTTAGCTGTTTTTTGTTGCTGTGGCTCTGTAATGTGCTTTAAAATCAGTTTTGTGATGCCTCTGGCTTTGCTCTCTTTGCTCAAGGTTGTTCTGGCTATTTGGGGTCATAAAGCTCCATTTAACATTTGGGACTAATAGATAACATTCATTGAAATGTTGGGTTCTGTCTTGTAAATGAATGCTATTGTCATTTCTGACCTCTTCCCCAAACTTTTCAGTAGTCAAATTTTGATTTGGTTTCCTCTTCCTCCAATGTATTCACTTCTTCCCATTTTTTCCAAATGAGGTACTATAGGAATCCAAATAGCCTCTTCACCTTTTCTCCATACTCCCATCATCTCTTATCCTATCCTTATCTTTACCTACCTGCTCAGGTTAATGGACTGAGAACAGACAGGAGGAAATCCTTAAGAAGGAAATGACACAAGATAAGATTTGTAAGTAGAAAGCAAGCATGCATCTCCAGGGTACACAGAGGGTGAAAGGAATAGAAATAGTAGAAATATAAAGGAATCAAAAATGAAGAAAAACAGGATATGGAAATCGGATGGATGTAGACAGTAGAGACAAACCTTTGGAGAAGACAATTGACATATGGGTAGCCACCTTAGTTATCCTGGAAAAGTTCCCAAAGCTCAAAGCAACAACAATGAATTCTGGGTGAATAATAAGTCTTGTAAATTAAAAATATAATGGTGGATTTAAAAAAAAATTTAGTGAATCAACAAAAAATTAAATACTTATAGCAATAATAATTTGCTTCAGAAGACGAAATTGAGGAAATTTCCCAGAATTAAGTATAAAAGATTATGAGTCAGAAAAAAATAAAATTAAGACCCATGAATGAAAGATACAGGAAACTTAACATCATTTTAATAGGAATTACAGAAAGACAAAAAGGCAAGGAAGGGGAAATAGATAAATATAAAATAATATCCCTGAGCCAAAGAATAATAAAGGCATTCTGATTAAATAAAACCATCAAGTATCAAGAAAAAGAAAAACTTGGATGCCCCTTTTTATAAAGATTCTGGTGAAATTTCAGAATTTAAAGATCTAGAAGAAATGCTAAAAACATACAAGGGTGAGAGTATAGTTTTCCTATTGAAGAATAGGATTATATCACCATCAAACTATGCCTTAGAAGTTTTGGATGCTTGAAAATAGCAGAACAAAGTATACCAAGTATTAAGGAAAAAAATAATTAAAATTTGTTCAGGTATTTTTATTTCTAGTAACTTTAAAAAATTGAAGTGGGGTATAAAGAGGAAATGATTACTTTTAAATTTGTTTTAAAGCAAGAGGCAAACCTAGGTTATACACCAAATTCAGCCTGCTGCCTGTTTTTGTATGGCCTGTGAATTGAGAAAGGTTTTTAAATTTTAAATAATTTTTTAAAATGAATATCATGACAAGGATACTATATGGAATTCAAATTTCAGTGAACCAATAAGATTTTATTGGAATGCAGCCTTATTTATGTACATCCTATGACTGATTTTCATTGCAACAGCAAGGTTATGACACAGAATGTATGGCTTGCAAAGTCTAATATATTTATCTTTTGGTTTTTAACAACATTCAGGTCAATCACCTCTCCTCTCCTTCCCTCAAAAAGAATATACAAGCCCATGTTCCATTTCCTCAGGGCTGCCTAAATCTTGCTAGGTAATATCAGAAGCAATGAACACATTAGTAGGAATCAAATAAACAAGCTAAAAGGCAATAGAATTTTAGCTAAAATAAACTCCACAAGCAAATATGAAGGCAAAATAAGGACATTTTTGGACATGCATGGACCAGTAAATTACAGAACCTCTCACAGCAGCGTTGCAACACAGCAAAAGAGGAAAATGGAAAAAAGAGGAAATGTGGTGCACAAGAAACAATGGCAACAACATACCACCTGGCTAAAATGGAGCAGAAAAGGAATGAGAAGGGAATCCACTGAACCTGACACACTAATCATTCTCATTTGAGATTAATGACAGAAATATATTCCCTCCTCCACCAGTTCAGCTATCAGGTGAACAATATTTATATAATGATTAACTGAAAGAACTGTGTTTATTCTGTTCAAGTCATTATATTAACCTATGGACAAAGAAAACACTAGTTATTTATACTTATGGGTCTGAATATAAATTTGATATAAATAGATAATGAAACTAAAATAATATAGTTAATAAAAATAGGTAAGAAATAGGATTATGATGCTAAAATCCTCATATTTCTAGATGGTCATAACTTTCTCAAGTTGGTCAAGAAGTAAAAGTTGAAAGAGAAGCTCTCAGAAATATTACCTGCAATTTACCTCCGGAGATTAAAAAAAAAAAAAAAAAGACTGTTGTATTTTATTTTTATTTTAGACCCTTCATTATTTAACCTCATGCACTGTATTCTGGATGGCAAATGTGGACCTTACTTTCCGTTCTCTCAGGGCTGCCTAACAGTTGGCCAGGTGACAAAGGCAGTAACAAACATCATCACATAGCATCATGGGGCAAATAAATAAGGTACAAGCTGATATAATTACAGCTTAAATAAATTCATCTGTACAAACCCTCGTGGCAGAGCTGAGAACAGGACTTCCATGGTCTGGGATGAGCTGCTGGGTGAAAGAGATACCTCTTCTGAGCAGCATTTTGTTTACCCTCCAGTGGTGTATCACAGGTGGGGACACAGTCACTTCACCCAAGGCTATTCAGGAATTAAAGAACTGCAATCAAGCACTGATGGAAACACAGTATATTTGAGTCAAATATTGGGTATATCTGGTTCAACTATGTTAAATTTGGGTCTCATGGCCCAGGGTAAATGGATGACCATTGATATTCTAGGAAGAGGTAAATATGGGTCAGATGGAAGACTCGGATGTGGATTTTGGCCACTAGGTAATGGCTTCTGAACCCAATTTATTCCAAATGTTCTGTGAACAATCAAGAATCTCATAAAATAACCCACCTACTCAGTATGGCCACAGAATAAACTAATGCTATGGTCTCTCCTAAAGAGTGCACATCAGACTAAAGACAAACTAGTTCCTATTGAGCCCAGGGAAATGGCTCACTCAGCAGGAAAGAAGTTCAACCCAGCAGGCTACCTCCCTTCAAGTGTTTTCCTCTGACTAAAGCAACATGAAATGGAAGGAGAATAGCATCCAAAAAAACAAATAGTTCAAGCAAATCTCTTTTGTAGATGAATTACCTAGCCAAACTGATTTTCCTGGCTACTCTTCTCTCAACCCTGTTATTTCTAGTCCTCACCCAAATCCAGGGGGTAGAGTTCTATCTTGCAGAATTCATGTTTTGTTGATTGTCCATGCTTTTGAAGTAAATCTAAATCCTTGAGGGGATTTTTTTTCCTTCCTTGTTTTTATGGACTTTGGCCTTGCCATATTTTAAAAGTCATTTTCGTTTCCAATTATCAGAGCTTCTGACTTACTGAATTCTACTTCCTCCTGATTTTTCCCACTTCCTCTTCTTCCCTTGAGCAGTTTCTTTGTGCTTCAGGAATAAAGTTCTGACTCTCTCTCACCTCTTCACTCCAGTTAGCTTCCCCCTGCTGGTCCCAACTGCTAATCGGACCATTTCTCCACACTAAATTGCAGAATTATCCTGAGGCAAGAAGACTTCAACATGAATGTTTCTTTACAGTTCAAAAGTATTTTAGGTACTAGGTGAATGTCTAGTGAGAGTTTGTCCCAAAATGTACACAGCGGTATTCTTTGGGGCTTAATTTAAGCTATGAAAGCAAAAGATAAAAGAGGCATTACTTCACCAATGTGTTTTCTCCTCCTTGGTATTTATCAGTGCTTCAAGGTCATCCTCTGATACTGGCAGCTTTAGCCTCCTTCTAAGTCTTCCTCTGTTAATAAATGGCTCCTGTGACTCTCACTCCTTAGCTTTGCAGGGTCCCTCTTTAACCTTCTGTGAATAGAAAAACAACTAGGCAGCCTTGCTCCTTTCCCCCTCCATCCCTTAGATTTGCTTCTGAACCTCTGCTGAATTATATTTGAATAATTCATCCAACTCAATTTTTACTGAGTGACTAATGTGCTAATTAAAAGAGGAGTCATTTTAAGGTTGGATTTGGTGCTCATTACTAAACACCACTATAAAATATTCATGTTGTATTTGGGAATTTGGGGGGAAATACAGAAAGGACAGACATGTGTGAGCATGTTAATACCTTTTCAGAAACCATGATCGGAATCACCATCTTTCTGATCCTGGGAGGATTTATGTTATAAACCCTGGGCTCTGCCATTTGTTGCTGGGTAAAAATGCATTTAGGTAAAGGATGATACAATTTAAAACAAAAATATCCTAAAACGACATGGCTGCTTAAATTGCTCAAGTGTCTAAAGAGCAATTGAATCCAGTAACCAGGCTATCGTGATTCCAGGAAACCCTCTTCATTTCTCAAACTATGTTTTATATGTATCAACAAATTTCTGCATTTTATCATGCATTTATATGTACACAGACCTCCCCCCACACAAAACTGTAGATACAACGTCATTTCTGTCTGATAAGGAAATTATATTTTAGTGAAAATTGTTTAAAGATTCTATGTGCAGGCAAGTGGTTTTTTTTGGCCAGAGAACTTTCTCTAAAAGTCATGATTTAAAAGCTTTCAAAAGCATATTTGAAATCTTTGGTGACATAGGTCTCAGATAGCCTTGATTGGACTTCCTACATAAAAGAATAGTAAAACCTTGATTAATGGAAATGCTTGAAGAATGGAATGTTCTGGTCAATTTAATTCTATAATGAAAAAAGACACCTCTCTCTGTTTCAATTCTTATTAAAAAATCTTACTCAAATACATGGTTTTGCCCTTAATACTATAGGGATCAGAAATGCATTTTTTCTTTGATGATTGAAAATTATGGAATCATCATCTTGAACACCCGATTGCTATAAATTCCTATATGTGCACAAACTTTAAAAGATTATACAATTTTACATATACATATGTAAATTTGGGATTTCATAAAGTCTCTACAAGTTTCTTCATCTACTCTTTTACCACTTCAGTTCCCTAGAGTGTATTTCATTATGAATAACTGAGTTATGCTACCTACTTGATGTAGACTTACTATGAACTACTCTCAGAAATTAGTAATGGCTTCATTCTCTCCTTATAACCAGTCCTTGGGAACAGGACACTTTCGAAAGCACAGAAGAATAGCTTGGATATTATAGTTGTTTGGCATTAAATGCAGACACATTTCAGAGTTTAAAAACTGGAGGAATAAAAGTATTAATATGCAGGTAGATCCTTTTTATTGTATACATAAAGTGGTTAATAGTCCAATTTCTCATGGCTGATGCTGGAAGTGAGAGATGAAATGAGCGTTGTTTCATTCTGCTGCAGTACCTCAAGGGAAGTATCACTACATCTAGGACTTGTATGCAGAAGACTTCTTTTTCAAAGTTAGTATTAACAGAGAAACTTCTTTCTTTCTCCCCCAAACCCAGAGGACTCTACAACTTCTCCAACCTTCTCCAACCATAAGGGAAATTAGAGAGATGCCCCTACATACAGCTGAGATAAATTAGACGGATAACAGACAAATCAAGATAAATACATACAAATGATGGGATTTTGCAGGGAAGGCAAACCTCCTTGGAAGTAAAAGAATAAATCAAAAGTTCCCACCAGAATATAAACCTTGAGGAATTCTAAATGGAGACTGAGGACTTCAATGTGAATACTATTAAGAAATTCTCACCAAGCTGGGTGCAGAGGCACATGTCTGCAATCTCAACAACTCGGGAGGCTGAGGACAGGAAGATCAGAAGTTCAAAACCAGCCTCAACAGCTTAGCAAGGCCCTAAGCAGCTTAGAAAGACCTTGTCTCAAAATAAAAAGTCAGTCAATAAAAATAAAAAGAGCTGAGGATGTAGCTCAGGGGTAAAGCACCAGTTCCAAAAAAGAAAAAAAGAAAAGTTCTCACCATTACAAGGAAGTGAAAACTCTCAATGATAGAACAGCAAAATAGAATATTAAAGAAGACAGGTCAGGACCCCACACTGCAGAACTAAGATAGTAGGAAAAGAATGCAGCTCTGGGTAAAGGCAGAGTGATAGCCAGTAGTCTCAATTGGCCAGTAGAGTCACTAATTCCCTTTAGAAGATGCTTTGCAAGGTGTTTCCATAAAGTGAGAGGACTAAGGCATGGTCCTGGACTAGGCCCAAGGCCTTCCTAATTGGGTGATTTTTCAGCAAGTTATTTGACTTTAATTTCCCACCAAAACCATGAATATAATGAAGCCACCAATTTCTGCTTATTTCAGGTTGAAGTGATATAAGGCATGTCCAATTCAATCATGTAAGAAATTCTTAGAGCATATTATTACCCATGGGACTGCTGCTGCTGCTACAGCTATGGGTAAAAGTATGAATGGAGCACAAAGGAAGCAAAGAATATGGTTTTCTCTGGGTGGAAGAGGTGTGAGGCTTCACATAGAAGTTGGATCTTGAAGAAAAAGTCTATCAGATTTAAAAAAAAATTAAGCAAATGATTTCTAGGAGTAGGAGAGATATATGTGAGGGTAAATATAAAAAGAAAGGAAATGAACACACACACAAAAAAAAAAGAAAAAAAATGAGGCAAACACTGAAGCCACATGGCACTGAGAATCTTAATGAATGCCAATTCTAGACTTCTTAATGGTCAGCTCAAGGTTGGGACCTCAGCATTAGAAGTTCAAGGCTAAGTGAAGTTGGACTGCTCAGGCGCACTTAGTACACCAAGGAGGAAACTAAATACTTCATGGGAGCCTAGTAACTGGATACAGAAATAAACCTAGTGGATGACTTAATACTTTGTGGATTTTAAGAGTCATATAGAACACTTAAGAGAGATCAGGAATCTTAGCTATCATCCAGTTCAACACCCACATTTTACAAATTAGAAACCTCTATCCCCAAGAGGGAAATAATAGAAAATAGACAATGAAACCCCAGGTTTCCCATTTCCTAATCCAATGCTCTGTTGTATCACAGTAGGAATCACAGGTCACAGTATTTTTTGCTGCCTATATTCTGCCAAAGTTCTCTGTATGCAAATACATGGCTTTCCCTCTCCCAACTCCCACCTCTAATTTCTAAGAAACAGAAAGGTCTGAGTCAGAATGCAGAGACTCCAGTACAGAGAAAGGGCAAAAATATATGGTTACTACTACTTGGAAATATTTGTGGTCTAGAACAGATCTTTCTTGGTCCATGCTCTTTATAGTTCCCCTATAAATTCTTTCCTCATATTAACACAAGTTTATCAACTGAAATTCTGCTTCTTGGCTTTGCTGTGTGCCCTGGCCAAGGACATTGTTGAATAATGCTCTGTTATCAGCCTAACACATAAAATGATCATGAATCTCTTCACTAATTAAGGATAAAGGAATTTATTGTATACAGTAATGCATTTATAAGATGAGTAATTGTCTCAATTCTTTCTGCCAGTGCTACTTCTATTGATATTTTAAGTAGACTAGAGCAGTTTTAAAACATGTTTGAAGAATGAGGTGTGCAAATATGAAGTGTAAACATAAATGTCTCTTAACATCTTATATTAAAGTGAATGGAGGAAAACTTGCCAATTGGAATAAAAAAAGACATGCATCAATTAAAGATAGGGAAAATAACAGTAGCATAAGAATAGCATAATAAAGCTATTAAAAGAAACAAAAGAATACAATGCATTTTACAAACACTGCAGTGAAAAAAAGAAGTACCAGAGAGAAAATAGGTCCACTAATAAATGAGGAGCATGAAATTAATGATGAGTCTAAAATGGTAGAGATAATGAACTCATTTGTAAAATTGGCCCTTAACAAGAAAAATGAAGATAGGAAGTTTGAACAATTAAGAAGTAATGAAAACCTTGCAAAAATAGCTGTTGACAAAGAAACAGGAAAGAAAAGGCCAATTCTATTTTAGGTTGGATTGGAAGAATTATCCCACAGCAATGAGGGAATTTATTGTCAGTGGTAGTGTACCCAAACTCCTATGCAAAGTTGGTGGCCATCTTGATCCGCTTATTCCCATCCAAGACTGGGGGTAAAGAGACAAGAACTTATGGAGGCACCAATGTCAGTTATATACAGATGCAGAAGTTAGACATACCATGCCTGGCAGGGTGAGGAAGGAAGAGCTTTTTGCATGTGTTGTTTCCACCCTCAAAGCAGGATTGGTAGGTATGGTATACCCTGAGTATCTGGAAATATGTTTTTCTATATAAAGTGTGTAATAATTTTTTCTTCAATTAAAGTCATTCAAGTTGAAGTACTGTTGACTGATAACCTTAAACAGGGCAGTAAAAATCCAGGTAGGATGATTACCATGTCTTTCCCATGAGTACCAGTTTTCTACTTGCTGATGGGGAGCACAGACATTAACACTAGAAATACATAGAAGGAAACGCTTAGTATCTGTAATATAAAAGATTCTTTGCTTCTTCATGATCTAGCCATGACCAAGCAGACGCTAGGAATGTTTAAAAAGAGATGCCCCCATTGTTAATCTCTCTATCAAATTTTCAAAGTACTTACAAGGCTGGAGAGACACACACAGTAAAAGAGAGAGAGAGAGACTCTGGAAGTACAGGATCTGATGGAGCCAGAGGCAATACTTAAATGTCACAGGTAATTTCCATATCCTGTCCTCTTCCTCCCACTAGAAACTTTTGGCCTAATTTTCTCAAAAGAAACACACATCAAATGACATCATTATTGTCAATAGGAACAGAATATATGTTCTAAAGAAATTAAACATGTTCACAATTTTTAACTGATTAATTCAACACTTATTTATGGAGAGTGTATTACATGGCAAGGAAGACTAGGAAAAGTGTAGCTGAGATTTGAGCTAAGATATGATTGACAAAAAGAACTCACCTTTCTGAGATCTGGGGAAATAGCCTTCCAAGCAGAAAAAAATATTAGAAATAGCATAGGTGAAGTAGTGAATCTGAGAAAGACAATGTGTTTGTGTCATATTAAGTGAGAGAAGAGAATGCTCCTAAATGATGTGGGAGGTGTACAGAAGAGGCCAAATCAACAAAACTATGTAAACCCAGGCTGATTTTTTTGTTTGTTTGTTTTAGATCATATGCTGAGTTCAGTAGAAGCCATTGGAATATTTTAAAGAACCACAATGATATTATTTACAACTTTGAAAATTAGCGTCATTTGTAGTAAATAAGGATGGCCACCTTATAATTTGAGGGTAAGAAATGAATATGATATTTTAGACTTCTAGAATATATCAAATGAACAACCTCAGATGAAAAATTTAAAAAATAGTGGCATTTGGGGGAAATGCTGTTGTGAATATATAGTCACACCCAAGATATGAATAGATGTTGAAAGGGATTTGAGTTTAGGATTAAAACCACAAGGTAAAAGAGCAACTGCAGGCTTACTTCTGTTATTTTATGCAGTATGTTCTTTTTTACTTACTACCTCTCTCTTCTCTTTTCTCCTCATTTTTTCTCCACTTACTTCAAGTGTTCTTGTACTTCTCTCATTTTTAATAGCCTGTCCCCTCTCAGTTTCCAAGTTTCTCTTTATCATTAGTATTTTTTGTCTTTATGCATTGTTTTGGCTTTTTAGCCAATTTGTTCTCAGTATGCTAGCATCCTTTCTGTCTGAAGGTATTTTATTCCTGGTGACTCCACAGGATCTCCTCTAGGTTCACCCTGAAGAGGCACCATGTGACTAATAAATCTAGGCTCAGTCTAACCTCCAGAGAAGACCAAGATTTTTGGTCACTTAGTGCTAAACATATTGTATTTCCCCAGAACTAAGATTCTTCTCAGACTATATGTGAGAATTACTCTACCTCTGAGTTATTTGGAATTGTCAAGCATTTGCTTTCCTGTTTTGTTTAATAGAAGAATTGTGAGATGGGAAGTGGCAAATAAAGAAGGATCTTAGGGTCTATTTTTCTTGCACCCTGCTCTAAAGCACAATTCTGCAGACTGAGTTAAAGAAAGGCTGGTGCCACAGGTATTTGAAAGGGTCTAACTATAAAACCACAGCACTGTGAAAGGAAGAGAGTATTTAGTGCTCATGTAGATTCTGCTCTTCTAAGAAACAGTAATCAGTCTGTGTATGTAATTTGGAGAGTAATGTAAATTTGGATAGGGCTTGTTTATAACTGGGTACTGATGTGGGAGTATTGTGCTAATGAAAGAGTCAAGAGGAAGGCAGAGGCTGCTCTTTAATGGATAGTTTATAATAGAAGTAATTGTAAGACAGAGCGATTTTACTTAACAATTAGGCCATTGGTGGGTTTGTGATGGGCTGTTATGTTTTTCTATGGATATTTTCAATCATGGTGCAAAGCGGTGAATTGGCCTAGGTTTTAGTTAGAGAATGGATGCAAGGAGCAGTTTTTTCTTTCTATGGATAGGATGTTTCAGGAAACAGGTGCCCTAGGTGATGTCAAATGTCACTGTGCAGCACAGCAACAGCAGAGGGTAATTGCCTCTGTAAATGAGAGGCAGTAGGGAGATGGTAATCCTAGGGCTGCATTACCAAGGCAGCCTCTATACACATGGGGGTCACTGCTTCTTGCTCTATGCCTTGCCCTTGGCCAGGATTTAGAGATCTGATTTTGAAAAACATTGAATGAGATGAAAATTGGACTTCACTAAAGATAGGCATGCAGTATAAGAGAAAAAGCACAGAACTGGAGTTAATAAATACTTATACAGGAATTTTAGCTCTGCAACTGACGAGCTATTACCTTAAATA
Organism: Urocitellus parryii; assembly: GCF_045843805.1. NCBI lineage: Eukaryota > Metazoa > Chordata > Mammalia > Rodentia > Sciuridae > Urocitellus > Urocitellus parryii. The sequence continues at coordinate 38,957,859 of NC_135536.1, forward strand.
AGTAATAAACTGTTGAGCTGCAGCAAGAATGTAAAAATAATAATACATATCTACTGGTATGATCAAGCTTAAGAAACTAATATGTAAAGCACTCAGTTAAACTCCTAGCTCATAGAAACAAGGGATTATCTTTTATTATCAACACCAAAGAAGAATATTTTAGGTGTTTTCACGTAAAAATATAGAATTGTAAATCTAGAAAAAACATTGAACAAAAAGAGCAAGTTACAAATGACTGTATAAAGGTTGACAGGAGGCATATAAAGATTTTAAAGAAACAAAATATTGCCATTATGACTTAGAGACTAGATACAAAATGAGAATGATAAATTTCAAATTTAGAGTTTGGTGGCCTCTGCAAAAGGCTGAAAGAGACAGTGGAGGCACTGTTAAAGGACAAGACAGGGACACTGCATGGGGCAGCGGGGCTCCAACTGTCACTGAAATGTTTCACTTCTTTAGCTGAGTTGAGGGTAGATGGATATATATTTTTTACTGTACCTCTTTACAGGTCTGGAAAATTTAAAAATGAATTTATTTAATTTTTCACTTCATCTTCCCTATGTTAGAAAAAATATAAAGACATGTAACACATGGGAAAACTATCACTGGATGTTAGTTGCTATCTTATTTGCTAATATTTAGGAATTCACAGAGACTTTTGTTTACATTATCTTATAGAGCCCATAAACATCAACACATTTACGTAAGGTGAATAGTAGAGAAAAATGCAGTTTTATTCTCCTTGAAGTTTAGCTTTGGCGAGTGGAGCCATGTGATCTTGGTCCATGTCCATGTTCTCAATGGCTCTGTTTCTTAATTTATTAAACGAGAATGATAATACTTATTTCATGTGGTGATTGTGATGAAATGAAATAGTATGTAGACCTAGAATATAGAAGTCTCTCAATGAATTTAAGTTCACCTGATCCACAGCTTGGAGAGACCCCACAAGGAGAAACTGAGATTCTGCAGTTGTCTCTGTGGGTAAAAATGAATTACTTTGGTATGATGAAAGGTTGCAAAATATTCTCTTTTAAAATCAGCAAAACAGAAATCCATGGCTCAAACATCTGGAGGATGAGGGGGAAGTGAAGATTAGAGAATAGGTTGGGGAAACATTTCTAACATCACTTAGGAAAAATTAAGTTAACTAGTACTCTGTTTATGTGATGTTCATGTTCTACTGCCAACAGAGTCAGTAATAGAAAAATAACTGGATGTAGTGAAATCTAACAGATAAAATGTAACCATATGAGAATACCATCAACTCTAATTCTGAAACACAGCATTCATTTCCCTTTCTCTGAGAAACCTTCCTACCTCAAATGGATGCTAGAATATAAGAAAATAGACCCAAGCTTCTTAAGTTATTTCATGACATCCCCCCGCACCCCACTCTCTCTCTCATTCCAAGGGCTTGCAAGAACCCATCTGCTTTTAATCCTGGACAAAGAAACATATGGGATAAGAAATCATTTGAACTTGAAATACAACAATTATCAGACAATCTCTATGCTAATCAAAGTATAGCCTATCACAGAAAAGCAAAAAAAAGAGCCAAGGTAAAACCATGAGTCAGAAACAGGTTCATTAAAAGAGGTGACCTTTAGCTATGCCTCATTGGCATTTTCTCCTCACAAAATATGACCACTTATATAAGATACCACGAAATTACATACCAGTTATAGTTACTTTTGCTCTTTGCAAATGGGACTGCTCAAACTAGAAATTGGAATAATGTGTTGAATCCAAGCATGTGCTTTTTAAAGGAACCCAAAGGTGAGTTTGAATTTTACTGCTGATGTATGACAATGAGAACAGAAAATTTACACACATACTCACATATACACTCACAGGTACTTTTTTTCTCTAAGCTTCTTGAATGAAGAGTTAGAGGAAACTGGTACATTGATTTTTCCCTTTGATTTTATGCCAAACAATAACATTTTATAAAGGATGTCCTGGTGGTGTTTAGAGCAACTATGAGAATATACTTTTCAAAAAGCAAAAATTTCAAGATGAAAATATTTATGCTGTATTGATAAAAGTATTAGAGAAGTAGGCATTCTCAAATGTTATTAGTAGATATGATCTGTGTAGAATTTGGCAACAACTCAATGTATCGAATTTTAATTGTATTTTCCCTTAAATATAGTATATTGACTTTTAGGAATGTAGTCTGTAAATGTGTTCATGTATACAAAGGGTATCAGAGAAGCAATACTTCAGTAACAAAAGAATAGTAAAAATCTACATGTCAATTAATAAGTGAATTTAAATACATGGATAAGATAATGAAATTGAATATATTTTTGCCACTATAAAGAATGAAATAGACCTCAAATGTACTACATTGATTGACTTCTCAAACATATATTTAAATATAAGAGAGGTTAAGAAATAATTTATGTAGAATAATCACACATATGTGCATACACACTTGGTTATACATAGATTATTTCTAAAAAGAGTAGAAATAGTTATTGATTCTGGGAAGACAGATTAGAATTTAATAACAACTTTTAATTATATGGCCTATTAAATGATTTTGTTTTTCATCATATCATATATTATATTCACGTTACTCATGGTGTCAGGAAGGACAATACATGATGTTGATTCCACTTTCCCACTTGAGTTTGAAGCAAAATAAAATTAATATAGACAAATAGAAAATTTAGCTTTAGTGTTATGATTGAACTTATTTTTTTGTCACTCCACCCTTGAAATGGATGAACTAAAGATTCAAAGAAATCCTGGACAACAGTAATTATTCCCACAGGAGCCTAAGACCTAGAAGTGTCTATGTTCTAAGGACAGGGTGAGTGCAAAGTAGGGAAAGACCTGGTGGGATCTGATCCATGAGTGTTTATTTATTTATTCCTTATGCCAAACAGAGAAATCACTCTTCATACCTGAAGTAAGCTTCCTCTCATAATCCCCCCTAAGTATTAAGAAAATTCCATTCTTTCAAAGAAAACTTGAGGAGTCAGAAATAAATTCTCCTTGCTAATGACTGAGGGAAAATATTAAATACGAACTTAGATTGTGGAACCTGTCTCATCCTCAATGTACAACTCCTTTGATTGTTATTTTACCATAAACAATGAATCTTACTGATTAAAAAAAAAAAAAAAAAAACTTTTCAAGGAAAATGATTCTGAAAACAGAGTTTGGTAGATAAGTTATAGTCTAGTCCAGACATATTGAAACACCCTGGAATACTTATTATAATATTATATCATTTGTTATAATAATATAATATTTTTAAAATCTGAGTAATTCTTGGATTTTGTTCTTTTATTTGCTTTCATCAAGATGGTAAGTGAGTGATGTCCTTCCCAGGGAAACATAAAGCTGATTCTTTATTCGTGAGCCACGTTCTGTTCTCCATTGGTATGTAACTGATCATCTCCAGTGTGGATGTCAGACAGACAACACCCCTCATTTTTGCCTCTTCTGAGTAGAATATTGCTTTCTTTTGCTGCAAACACCCCACATGAGTTTCACCAAGCTTACCTTTTATCTGTGGGACTTCAGTGTTAGGGAAAAAAGTGAAAGGAAAGAGGGTAATAGAACATTTTCTTTTTATCTGTCCTTTAAACTGATTATAGTTCTTCCAAAGTGTGTTCAGAGTGCTCTAACTCTCCATTAGAGTATCATTAGGATGACACCATACATTCTTAAAACATTCTGAAAAGTAATATCAGGTGAATTAAAAAGCCATGTTTTGACTTCCAGTTCCTGGGCTGGCATGTAAGAAGGCTAGAGGTTGCCAGTTCATTCTAACAAGAAGTAAAAACCCAAACAAACTGAAAAATCAACAACTCTTCTAGGATCCATCAGAAAAGTGAGATCATGGGGCAAACTGGCACCCCCCAAATTGGAAAGATAAACTAGCAACTACAAAGAATCACAACTCCCAGAACACAAACCCACAAGCAGAAACCTCTTCATGAACTAGTGTTGGAACAGGAAAAACTAAACTCTAATTGATACTTGCTGGAGGCTCATAAGGGACACCTGAGTGTTAGAGATTCCGGGGACCCAGTATTGATGGAGGAGGACTATGTTGTTATGAATTTTACCTCCAGGAACTCTACCAGGTTCTCCTAGTGGATGGCAAAAAAAATATATATATATATCTCTTGTGTTCAGGATGGGGAGAGAGAAAAGGAACCATTTTGAAATATCCCAGAGCCTCTGTTCTGCCCTGAGGAGAAACTTTCATCAGAGCTTAACATGCTAGGCTTTTACCAGAATCTAAGCTAACTAGGGAAAGGGAAATAACCAATTCTACCTCCTTCTAGTTTTCCATTTGGGAGAAGGGAAATACCCAACTCTAGCACCCCTCCTACCCTCCATGATGGGGTGAAAAGATCAGAGAAGCACTAGTGAAGTTTCCAGTTCAGGGTGCAGGCTCACCCCAAAACAGACCTAACACATGACCACAGAATGCTTCACCTTCTCATCCCTTACATTTGCAATACTACTAAAAGCCCATTTGTAACAAAATATCTACCCAGTACATCATAATGCTTCTCAACAAATAATCACAAGGCATACTAACAGGCAAAAAGAAAGTCTGAAAAGATTAAACAAGCATCAGCACCAGAGTCAGATATGGCTGGAAAATTCAAATTATTAGACCAGGAACTAAAAACAAAAACAAAACTATGATTATGATGCTAAGGGCTTTAGTGTGACTTTTTTTTACAACATTTCACAATACAACTACAAGTAATGCAATTATTTTGTGCTTTATTTTGACTGAGGATTGTACATCAGAAGCATTGCCAACTTAGATCTTTGTATGAGATGGGCTCAACGTGAATACTGAAAAATAAACATCTTGTGTTTTCCCTCTGACCTTGAATAGTAGAGAATACTACCAACTTGGAAACATTACTGTTTACAAATCCTCACACTAGGAATCAGAGAGATTTACAGGGTCAGCATGACAGGCATGTCATGAATTTGCATCATGTTTGAAATGTTAGTGGCATATCACACACATGGAAGCATCCTCATTTTGCAGTATGCATCTCAGTTCTTCTGTCAAGCATGGGAAGCGTGGGCAATCTGACTCTCAGATATGGTAAAAGAGCTTTCCTTTCCAGCTCCTCTGCTCAATGACATGAATCCATGCTTCTAGACTGCAGCAACTCCAAAACCTTCAGTGTTACAGATCAATGTACTTTTTTTCTTATCATTTATTGAAATTGGTTGCTATGATCTGGAATTAGCACAAGCATATATCCAATTTTTAACCATCTACATGGCAGAATTTAAAAGGTTCATATCTTCAGCTTGTGCATTGTCTCCAAAATCTCTTCACCCTTTACAATACATTACATTTTATATCCAAGATGCCAAGTTTTTTAGGTTTGCTAGTTTGAATAATAAGTCTTAAGAGGACCCTAGGTAATTAGTGTACAGGTCAGCTGCATTTTTGATTGAAGGAGAAGAAAACATACTGGAGTTGAAAGTGCAGTTCTGAAGCTGTGATCTTACACGGATGTATGCATGATTAAAAGCCTGGGTAAATCAGAGAGAACTTACTAAAAGGAGGTAAAACAATCATAAAAATATATTTTGCTTTTTTAAGAACAACATTAATTTTCCCAAGGGCCCCTTAATAAACTGATGTTTCAGTAATTCTTTAGGTTATTGACTTTAAAAGCATTGTCTACACCTTGAGCTCTTGGAACCCATTACAAGAATTGTTATGTCCCTCAGAGTAGTGTATTTTATGGCATTTCTTGAGTGACAACTAGAAGCTAAGTGTTTATAAATACGAATAGGTAACTATGATTCCTCCTGGTGAGAAAACTTTCCAAGATTCCATTTTCCCTGTAATAATCAGCCTAAAACCCTTACTTGGCTTAAAGATATTCAAAAATTGGTCTCAAATTCATTGGTATTGCTTGCCACCATATGCTCTTATGCCCACATGATAATCCCATGGTACTCATTGTCATCCACTTTCAGAACATTTTCCTTTTCCCATTTACCAAAATTTTAAGGACTACATCAAGACATTCTTTCGTAACACTCCCTGATCTATTAATTCAATTTCTTATAAATTCCTGTAGCATTTAATTTGATTAACTAATTAAGCCTAATAATTATACTGGTTAACAGTGCTGGCTCTGTGAATATGGAGGATGCTACATTGGGTGAATCTGGAGGATGGGTATATGGGTGTCTATTGGATTATTCCTGGCATTTTTTATAGCTTTTAATTTTTTCAAAAGCTTAAGAAATAAATGGCTTAAGGCAGACAGTCTATTTTCAAATGCTAATGCCCAGATCTACCAGTTGTAAGTTTTGAAGTCAGATATTCTGATGTCTTCAATCTTATTTTTCCTCTCCCCCTCCCACATCCCCAGATTTCTTTAGTTATTATGAATCTTTTGTGACTCCATATGTATGGATTTGAGGAGTATCTTTCAATTTATGAGAAAAAGTAATTGATATTTTGATGGGAAGTGCATGAATCAACAGATTGCTTTGAGTAACATGATTATTTAAAATTGTAGATTCTTCTGAATCATGAACACAGGATATCTTTCAATTTTTTGTGTTTTATACTTTTCATTGTAGAGATCTTTCACTTCTTTGGTTCAGTTTATTCCTAATATGTCACATTTTGTAGCCTATTATGAACAATCCAATGGAAAAATGAGCTAGATAACTAACAGATACTTCTCAAAAGAAGACGTATGAATGGCCAATAAATACATGAAAAAATGTTCACTTTCACGAATCATCAAAGAAATGCAGACCTAAAACCATAACGAGATGTCATCTCATCCCCCTTAAAATAGCTATCATCAAAAAGATGAAAATAAGAAATGCTGGTATGGATATACAGAAAAGGGAGCTCTTATACTGTTGGTGGGGATGCAAACTAGTAGGGATATTATGGGAAAAATTATTCAAATTCCTTAAAAAACTAAAAGTTGAGCTACCATATGATCCAGCAATTCAACTACCAGGAATATATTCAAAGAAAATGAAATCACTATACCAAAAAGATATTTCCACTCCCATGTTTATTATGGCACTATTCACAATGGCCAAAATATGTAATCAACTCAGATAACCTTTAGGGGAAGAATGGATAAAGAAAATGTGGTATATTTACAAATTGTAATACTATTCTCATATATAGAACAATGAAGCCCTGTTATTTGCAGCAACATGAATAGAACTAGAGGTCATTACATTAAGTGAAACAAGCCAGACACAGAAAGACCAATATCATATGTCCTTCCTCCTTTGTGGAAACTAATAATTAAACTTCGTGGAGGAATGGGCTGTAAAAGTGATCACCGGAGATAGGAAGGGGAGGGGAAGGGAGAACACAAAGATGGATAAGAGGCATCACTTCTGGTATAATAGGGGTATTTATTATTGAATAAAATACATTTATTTACTGGCTAAAAAATCTATGATAATTTCAAAATAACCAGATGGCTAAGAAATTCCCAATACACAGAAAGGATTCATGTTAAAGAAGTGATCATACTTATTACCTTGATTTGACTATGATGCATGGTGTACATGTATTGTATTAGCCTAATGTGAACCATAAAAACTTACAAATTAAAAAAAAGGCTGAGCTCAACACTTCAAAATAAGTTTATTATTTAGATCAATAGCTCTAATTGTCACTGTATATAATGCAATATAGCACAGTGGTTTATAATTTGAAATTTGTAGTCAGATTACTGAACTCATGCCCTGACAGCCACCACTCACTCACTGTGTGACTCTACATGATGATTCACAAAGTTGATCTTGCAGATAAGCAATAAAAAATGGTTATATCTATTTATTGCCTTGTAATAATTATTGATAAAGATATTTGATCTATTTTTATCATAAAATCCTGAATTTTATTGATTAGACTAATTTATTGAGGTACAAAAAACATACAATAAAACCCACCAAACATATATAATAGATAGAATTTTATGAGCTAACTCTAAATTTCTTAAAGTCAAAGACTCCTTCTTATAGTTTGAAATATCCCTTTTAAATAAACAAAAAGCAGAGAAGATAGTGGCTATTTGAGAACTATTACTTGCCTTGAAACCAGACTGAATTCCTTCTTTCCTACAAGGGAGAGGTAGAAAACATCAAGTTTTCACATGGGAGAAAGAGCTAGGTGAAGAGGGAAAAGAACACTCATATTTTTAATCATCACAGTGAGTAATTGGCTCATAGTTTATATTCTTAAATATTTAATGTGGTGAATCAAATAATTTTTAAAAGAACTAAGCTTATTAAAATTGAGGAAAAATTGGTGGGGAGAGAAAATCAAACAATTCTTGCTCTGGGGGCAGGAAGATGCCAACTGTGTCCACGAACCAGGAATGGCAAACAGTTTTATTCCATGTGCCAACTGTGATGGGAGGCAGTAGCTGGCTTTTAGTGCTGAGAGAGATTTGGGACTTATTAAGAAATGTAACTAATGCTCACACTCAGGGGTATTAATTAGAGTAATGTCTGCTATAAACATGAAACCCTCAGTAGCTAGACTCAATTGAAATTTACTTCTTGCCATTGCAAAGTCTAAAAGGGTTGCATGTGATGGAGGGTAGGAAAAGCATGGAGCATTCTCTGCTGTATGAAGTCCCTGATGGTCCCGGATGGATGGCAGCTCATCTTTCTTCAATATATTCCTTTTGTGCTTCTAGTGTAGGAATTATACACTGGCCTCTGAGATTTTTGACTGAGCTAGACTGAACTTGAGATTGGTGGCAGAGGACTTTCTTTTTCTTGAAGAGTGTATTGGGCTCTGCAAAGTACAGGTCCAGGTCCGCAGTGGGCCATGAGAAAGTGCAGGAAAGACATTATAAAACAACAACAACAAAAGACTATTTAGGAGGCTTCAGGTCTAAGACATACAGGAAAACAGAGCAGGTGTCCTTGAAGGTGGTGAAGCTCAATGGCAGATTTTAAAAAAATCATGGAGTAGAGTACTCATGGAGAACTCATTTTTCTTCTCATTTCTCTCATGTGCCTCATTGCAATGGACAGTGCAAGAGATTCTGAACCTTTAGATGAATGCTCAGAAATTGGCTTCAAATAAAGTCTTATTTTTATTTGTCAATTTAAAAAAAATTTCAGTGTCTTAAAATATCACTAGCATTGGAAAACTTCTAGTCCCTCACCCCAAAATTTTCTCAATACACTTATAGTTAAGAGAATCATTTGCATCCTTGTTTGACATGCCACACCAGACCAATGAAATAGACTTATCCTGTTCTTGGAAATATTGGGAAACTAATTCTCAAAGGGTGCTTCTGTCATTCTAGGTTTCCTGTATCTTCAAAAGAAAAGGTGTTACTTTTCTGACTGGTGAGACTGTGAAGAGACTGAAAACACAAGGCCTCAGGTTTTGGCATCTCATCTGGGGAATCCATTCTTGAAATTCCCAACCTTGGAGGAGAAGATAGGGGCACAGGGAGAGTGCTCTGAAGTCCTATGACTCAGTGAGTTATTCAATTCTGAGTGAAATGTGCAAGGAAGCTCTATTATGGTCTTATTTCAAACCATCCTTTCGAAATTCAACTCTATTATCAATAAAGTTTATATTTTGATATTTATTTTTCTGACTCTTGTGCACATCTCACCTGATCCTTAAGCACACAGAGAAAGGGTGCCATTCATTGACTCCCAACTCTTGACAATTAACAATTTTGCTATTTCTTTTGTGAATCATTTTTAGCTTATTCTAGTGCTTCTATGGCTCTTAATAATGATGATGATGATTCAAACAAATGCAGCAATTTTAATAGTATTCTTCCAGATTCTCGGAGAAATGTAAAGGTAATATAAGAAAAAGCAGAGTATTAAATATTTCATTTCAGCGGAATCTAGAAGCTTGATTTCCCCAGACACCTTTTTTTTTTAGACCTGGAATATTAGCACTAGCTGAGTCAAGGTGACAAGGAGATATATTGAAGTTTAGAAAGCCTTGGTTTCTTCAATGAACTTTTCTGGGCAGTTTTACCTCCAAACACTTCTTGCATAGCAGACAAAAGAGGGGTTATATGGTGTATATGTTTTTAAGTTAAATTATTGCTCCCTAGAATGCAATATGACTCTAGCCTACACTTCATGAGGGCCATCAGTGTGGCTGAAAAGCAAGAAATAGTAATAAAGCCATAAAGATGAAAGAGATATCTACTTCAGATGGTCTGAGTTGTTTTATGGCTAAAGACAGCTACCAATTTCAATTGTTAAGGAAACCTGAAGTAAAGACGAATTCTGCTCATCCCAACCTTTCCATATTTGGTAAACTTAGATCAGTGTTAGTAACATATGGTTAATCAATCTTCCTTGAAACTCATCTGTGATGAAAAATAAAATTATTCCCAAATCTGTTGTGTAAACTATCCTTTTCATCAACTGAGAACTTCTTACATTCTTGGTTTGCTTCTCTTCACCCACTTGTAAATTATCTCACATGTTCCTCCTCATAAGCAGAACGATGCAATCTAAGAGTTTGCAAACCAAGTAAGCATAAATAAATCATGCATTTAAATTGGAATTCACTGTAAAATCCTCTCTGATTCAGCCACAAATTTCCCCTAATGTGCTCACTGTCTTCTGTTTTGCCCTGAAAGATGAAAGTATGTGGGGTGGAGGGCAGTAGATTTCTAAGGAAAGCAAAATCATACTTTACCTTAAGGATAAAAAAGAGGATCTCCCCCACCACCCCTTGGCCATTTTAATGTGAGTAGCCATGCTGTTCTATAAACTTAGTTCTGGAGAAAGGCTGTGCTTATTTTACCCAGTGCTTTTCACATTCCCCCAGAATTTATTTCAAAAGTAAGGAAACCTAATTAAAACTATTTGCTTTACTACCAGAGTGGCACTTCAATGCCCTGGAAAGACACAGGGATTGCTCAAAAAGGGGCTAGGAAACCAAAGAAAACTTTGAGCTCTGCTGTTCTTTGTGGGCAAAGAAATGAGAAGGAGGAAAGATTAATGTTTTTGAAGAAATCTGGAGAGTGAGGACAGGTGTTAGGACCCCAGGCAAGAGTTGAGACTGTGGGAGATTCTATACCTGGAATGAGGGTATCTGCTGGTTTTGGAATATCCAGTGGCAGCCCTGACCTATTTGCTCTCTGGGAGTGACCGTGTTATTACTTGCAGTTTAGTGTGTCAACCTCCATGTTTACTGAACCCTGGATGCCAAAGGGTACATACGACATGACAAACCCGGATAGCTTTATTATCAGTGGTTTAATTTCCTTGCTGTTCTCTAGAGAGTCTATCCCTACACTCGAGAATGTTATCAACATGAACTGATAAAACTAACTATATGTGAGAAAAAGAGAAATGTCCACTGAAAACTTCATGTTAATTAGCTGCAAATAAAACCCAAACATCTCTAGAAAACCAAATGCTTTACACTCTCATCCTATCAATTGTGAGGGTTCTGTTTCCCTATTATCCTAGAACCAGAGGGTGAAGAAATTTCTCTTTTATTATATGTAGCAATGTTTTCAAAGTAGCTCTACATGCCACTACTTTCCTCAATTTAAAAACATTTAGGAATGTCCTAGCTTTTGGTGGGAAGATGGGTGACATTGAGGCACCTGTATTGTAAAATTTCATGAGGCACCAAATTTCAATTTTGCCATAAATTTAACATTTTACATCCCAAACAAAATTATGACCTCAACTCATTAATAAAAAAAAAATTACGTGATTCCAGCTCAATACAAAAGCCCAAAAGATCGAAAGGAAAATAGTAAAGGACATGATTTGTATATATGTGTTGCTGCTGGGTTTGCAGAGAGCATAGAGGAGATAATGGGTAGGGGGATAGCAGGAAGGGGAAAAAGAAGTACATTAAAAACCATGCCAACCAGGAAAATTACCTTTGAGTAATACTAGGAGGCATAAAAATACTCAGAAAAAGATTTCACAAATAAGATTTTCACCTTAAATGCATTTGTCTCTAGAAAGTAACACTCTTAAATTGGAGACGATAAAAGTATTATAAAAGAGACTGCACAATTGGAAACTGAAATAGGGTAAAAACAGGAAAAATTCAAAACTGTAAAAAAATGCTAATTTATGTATCCGCCCTTTTAGAATTTAAGAGAAAACAGCTGAAATTTTTTCACTCACAAAAATTTTTAGCATAAAACGTTCAGTAAGATATACTTAAAAGCCTCAGAACTTTAGATCTCTTTGGCAAACCTGTGCTAGGTGATAGAAAGATCTCACTACAAATTTGAAAATTCACTTACTCTACACAATATATTGAGAGGAATTGCTAAACATGATTGGTACCTGTTGATAAAGGTAGTGATGCACCTGTATGAAGAGGCGTAGTCTAATAGTCCCCTAACACATTCTGGGTATTCAACCCTTTGGGTTGCTTAATTGTTATTATTTTGTTTGTTTTTGAATTTTTTGTTAGGGTCCATTCTCCCTTTGCTGTGAAATATGAAAATAAACATAATTCAATGTCTATGAGAATTCACCATTTGTGGATACAAGTGAAATTACACTACTAAACACCTTGAAGTTTTCTGAATATTTACCACCTATGGAAGAGGAGAGCAGCTCTATCCTCTTTAACATGCCTTCCCAATCTTCTTTACTGAAGGAGCATTAAGCAGCTCCTTATCTTTAATCTGGTCTCAGCCAGTCCAGGTCTCCCACCCCAGCAACAGCATCCTGCAGATCCCAACCTTGAGCACTTCCTAGGCAAGGCTGCTTTGACACATCCTCCTCAGAGCTCTGCATTCTAACTCTGGGCTCCTCCTGACCACTCCTTAATCACTGGTGAACAGGGGGGAGTTGGGGGGTACCAAGGATCGAACTCAGAGGCGCTTGACCACTGAGCCACATCCCCAGCACTGTTTTGTATTTTATTTTGAGATGGGGTCTCACTGAGTTGCTTTACACCTCACCATTGCTGAGGCTGGCTTTGAACTCTTGATCCTCCTGTCTCAGCCTCCCAAGCAGCTGGGATTATAGGCATACGCTGCTGCACCTGGCTTAGCTCTAACTTTTGATAAAGGCTGAATGAAGGCTCATGCAGAGGTGTATTTTCTCCTCAAGCATCTTCAAACCTGGCCAGATTTCTCAGAGATGAGACCCAAGCAAATAAACCCCAAGGAGATAAAGTTATCCCCTCCTCACCTCCAGACTAAGGATTCATTGACTATCTCAAAATTAACTTTGTCCCTGGGTGAGTGACGCTGGAAGCTTACTCCTGGTGAAGATCCTGACTTCACCATCTCTGCACCCCCATCCTGCCTTCAGTGATGTCCACACAGACAGTGGGGGTGGGGAGCCTGGGGAAGCTGCAGAATCAGCTGCTTTACATCACTTGCTTCCAAATCATTAAGAATTGATGGCTCCTTTAGTTTTCAAAGTTTTGAAAGTTCCAAGTTTCAATCTTGAACTTGTAAGATTGAAAAGTGTTTCATAGCACTTTCTCCTGGAGAAAGTGAAAGTGATTCTTTCAGCTTTTCCAGACCCCAGCCACCTCCAAGAAGCCACTAACGAGCAGAAACACAATATAAACATCAGTTTGTAGACATCTAAATCTGTACTCGGAAAAGAGACTTGTTTTTTCAGAAGAAGCCTCTTCAAGAAATACCATTCTGCCTACTGCATAGATGACCTTTTCCATGATCATGCAGAACAGTTTATCCTTATAGCTACAGCTTCTCTAACACCTCCTTTCAAAATTACAACCTGTGATTTAGATTTGCAAAACTGAAAGGGCCATGCACTGATTTTTCCTCTGAATATGGAAATAATGTTCATCAACATTGTGTTCAAGTCCCAAGTTCTAGAAAAACTGCTTATGGTTCCGAAATGACCCTTTCCACAGCTTCTGCCATTCTTATTCATGTTTCCAAGAGTTTGGAACCAAGCATATGCCAAGTTGAAATTCGAGGTACCACATGCTTTTCAGCACTTAGCAGTCTCTGCAAGAAGCTCACCCAAGAACAGAACTCAGCCCTGAGCTGAAATCAGTGTAATCACTTTCCTACGTTTCTTTAGGAATTGCTGTTTTCTCCCTGTATAGTCTGCAAGTGACCTTTCTACAAGACACCCAAAATAATGTCAGTTGAATAATTATAATAGTAAACATCTGATAACAGTTACTATGTGGCAGGTACCCCACATACATTGACTTACTCTTTAGAACAATATTAACAACATATATATCCCCCCCCACACACACACCACCCTGAGAGATAAGGCCAATTGTTTAGACAAGAGAGATTCAATGACTTAACTAAGTCATACAGAGTATAAAAGCAGCAGAACCTGAGAGTTTAGCTCCAGAGTTGATTGCTTAATCATCCCACCACAAAGCTTTAAGAAATTGGCTATCATGTTACTTTTCATAGGGTCCCACCTTTAAAAGTGGCTAAATTCACTTCAGGTGTTTCCACCATGAACTCATCTCATTCACTTTCTGAGCATGGTCCCATCGTCACTTTAACACAAGTTTACCACAAAGGATTGTAGAGGAATGTGAATGCCACCTGTGTCTTCCTTGTTTTGCATTATTGTCAGGCACCTCCTAGCAGCTACCATTGGTGGAACACTTACTTTGTCCTGGGCACTGAGATAACTGTATGCAATAAATGGTGTCTTTTAATTTTCACAAGCTATGAAATAGGTGCTATCATTGTCCGCCATGATGCTAAATAGGGAACTGAGGTTCTGAGAAGCTAAGTCACTTGCTGAGGGTCACATGGCTGTTGAGTTTGAAAAGTAAACCTTGAACCTGGTAGACTTAATGCTTCTTCCCATGACACTATACTGTCCTATAGGTGTAACTGTTATTCCAGGCAGATGAGATTGGGTGTAAATCACTGTGGTGTAGTGAGGCTATTCAAATTTTTTTAAAAGATGAAAATCACTTTTTCTCATGCATGAGAGTCTCAGATTTTTTCCCCTATGATTTATTTTTAGACTACCTAATACATCATGTCTAAAATGAAGAAGCTAGTTTTATGGAGAAGAAGAAAGATAACTTGACTCCAGTTATCTGAGGTTTGAGAACTCTGTTATTAGTTTTTCCATTTTTGGATTCATCTCATGAAACCTGAGATTGTATTCATTACCACCTTGGCGAGAACCCCAATTTACATGCATGCACGCAGTCTGGTATGAAAACTGTTGTTCTTTGTTGTATAATTACTTTGACCTGGGATTCAATAAATAGAAACATGTTTATAAGATTGCGATGCTAATTTACATGAAATTGGAAAACTTCCAGTGATAAAAAAATTAACAAAGGGAATATGATATTAAGAATAGTTGGAGGAGTCAAAATAATATCAATACTGCTATTATGTTTATAATACCTGTATTTTCACAAGGTTTCTTATCTAAAAGAGTCCAAAAGACTTCTTTTACATACAAGAGACTTTTTTTTTCTTTACATTACAGACTGAGGGTCTCCAACATGAGGTAATTGAGACATTTGGAAGAAAATACTGTGTACAGTGAAATAGCTCAGCACAGTGAGAAGAGCATCAGCATTAAAGGCAAGACATTTGGGTGACATTTGCTGAAAGCAAGCATATCAAAATCTTATAGTTATTTTTGTCACAACAGGATTGCAGTGCTTGGTTTCACTTGTGGAAATTAACTGTAAGAAGGCAGTGGGAACAAACCAACAGTTTCAAAGAACTACTTCTTTCAAATGGTTTATTAGCCCACACATTCTCCACACTTGATACTGTGTCCTCGGGATCCATAAGGTCATCATGGTTATTCATTAGAACATAGTACAGTCACCTAATGACTGAAAGGATGTAAGATCAGGACTGTTCTCTACTGCCTTCTTAGCTCAAGGTGGAAATGGTGACCTTGAGAAATACATCCCTACAAACACACATCCATCATCTGGACTGACTCTTTAAAAAGAAAATGGGTGTCATATCCTATTAGTGGGAGTATAAATCAGTACAATTACTTGGGGAAACATTTGACAATATCCACTAACCATGGATGTTTCAATGTCCCATATCTGGCAATTCTATGCTCAGGATTAGCTCCCACTGAATAGGTACATATTTCACAAAAATGACACCTGTTATTTCAGAGCAGCACATTTTTAGTAGCCAAAACCTAAAAACTGTTCTTATATGTTTCAGTTGTTGAGTAAGTAACATTCATACAAGGAAATTCTTACATAAATAACATTCATACAAGGGAATACTATACAACAATAAGAAAGAACAAACTGCCGCTATATAGCAACATCAATTGTAGGAATGTAAAAAGAAGGCAGACACAAAAAAGAACAGGCTATGATTCACATTCTATAAAGTTCAAACATGGGCAAACCTTATTTTTGATGTTAGGAATCAGAAGAGCACTTATCTATGGCAAAAAATGATGACTGAACAGGGTCATGAGAGGGCTTCTTGGTTATTAATTATGTTTTGTTTCTTGGGTTTCACAAGCCAAATTTGTGAAAATTTATTGAGATGTGCACTTAAGACTTCTGCATTTTTTTGCTTAGATGTTATACTTTATTATAAATTCATATTAATAATGAATATACAAATATTAATATACACATATTAATTATTCGATGTACATTTATATATATAAAATTTCTATATATTCTTCATCAGATTATCTTACATTAGGGATTATCAATTTGAACACTATTAAAATTTGGGGGCTAGGTCACTCTTTGTGGTGGGAAGCTGTTCTGTGCATGGTAAGGTATTTAAAAGGATCTGTTGCCTCTGACCAATAGATGCTAGGGCGTCTCCTCCTCAGATCATAATAACCAAAACATCTCCAGACATTACCATAAAATTGTCCCCAGGTAAAAACCACTACATTAAATTAACTTGAACAACAGGATCATATTTTTTCAATGTTTTTTATCATATAATTATGCCATCCACATCTTTTAATAACCATACGTTAAATGCCAAGAATTTTAACCAGTAATATCAACTTAGATATCAAGACAGAGCCAAACACATTCAAGTAATGGAATCCATGTTACATGTTGTTCCAATGTGACTGGAATGAAAAGAGATTCTAAAAGTCAATTCAAAATTGCTTGCTCTCCTGGGTTAGATCCTCAGCACCACATAAAAATAAAGGCACTGGGTTGTGTCCATCTACACCTAAAAAATAAATATTAAAAATATCTGCTGGCTCTGAGAAAATTATATGGTCATCAGAAAATAAAATAGAGCAACTCTGGATCTAAATCAAATAGCAAGATTTGGAAAGATGAATACTGTAGAGGAAGATGGGTAGTAGATCAGATGAAAGACACTCCTTTTAGGGTTCACTGCAGTGGAACAGGAAACACCAAAGTCCATGTTACCTAAGGAGTTATAGCAGGGGGTCTGCCAACATAGTCAATCACTCTTGTCAAAACACCAGAACCCAAAACCTGTCCCTGTTACCCTGACCTCAAAAAAGCAATAATGCAATGACATGGTTTCCCTGCCAGACCTATTCTTGGATTGTAGTTTTTCACTTCCTCTATCCTGGCCTGGTTCTTTAACCTGAGATGTCAGAGAACTCTTTAGAAGAGTGTTGTTCAGGCAAAATAGAATGAAAATCACCTCTCTGATTTTCTTATTACCATATTTAAAATGATAAAAATAGAGAGGCAAAATTAATTTTTATAATATATTTTATTTAGCTTGATACATTCAAACCATCATTCTTTCAACATACAATTAATAGAAAATATTGTGAATAGATAATTTGTATTCTCTTTTTCCACGTTCTTTTTCCACGTGGAATCTTCAAGATCCAATGAACAATTTACAATAATATCATAAGTAAATTCAAACCAGATACATTTTAAGTACTCAATAGCCATGTGTGGCTAGTTGGCTACACTATTGGAGAAGACAGGTTTATAAGCAATAAGGAGGTGCACAGTGGAGATATCTGGGAAGAACATATCCATATGGGGGAAGGCATATGGTAGGCATAAACAATTTTTATAAATAAACAATAAAAATGCACACTCTTCTCATTTGTTGCTTTCATTTCTAATCCTTTTGTTATTTCCACTATGTATTATTTTGTGGGAAGCCGTTCTGGCACGTGATTGAGCTACCTCCCTGGCAGGGTGTGAGGCGTTCAGAGGAGCTGTGTCAGAGCTTTTCCCCACCCTTCCCAGGTGCAAGGGCTTGTCCATGTGGGGGTGTGACTGACCATTGACCTGGAAACCAATCACTGACCCTGACCTTGGAATGCTGTCCCCCTCGACCTTCATTGGATGGATTTCTCCCCTGAATTTTTTGTTCCCCAATAAAAGCCCACTTTCTGGCGTGCTTCTTCCTCTCTCCTGCTGGTCTCTTGTGTAAACCTTGCTATCCCATCAGGTGGCTAGAGGCAAGAGCTGGGGGAAGCTGTCTCTGAGCTGGGCAAGAAAAAAGTAATTTGAGAGTTATGTGTCTTTAATTTGATCTCACTAGTCAATTTCTATGTTTCGAACCTCTAGTATGAAGCTAGCGTGCAGGTGGCGCAGCAGATTCTTTGATCCATAAATTCTTTAGAAAGTTATATTAAATTTTCCAAACTCATTTGAAAAGGAGAGAAGGGGAAAGAGGATGTTCCAATTTTCTTGTTGGATTTTAATTTTATTTAATTTTTGTCTATTTACATTAATCTTTGCAGGTTATTTTGTTTGGGAGCCTTTCTTCTTGGTCTAGTACTTGGTCAATCTAGCACATGAATAAAATTCATGTTTGGGAAAAAACAATCAAGATTATTAACTATGTTGTTGAGCTTTTTAATATACTTACTAAATTTTACTAGATGCAAAGAAGTTTGTTAAAATCTTCTACCAGCATAGTTTTATCCATTTGGGGTATCTTGGTTAGTATTTTGGTTATATATGTACTGAACTATATGAAATTGCCAGAACTTGGTCATTTTCAACCTAAAATATGACAATATTATAGGATTTAATCTAATATTTTAGTTGTTATATGCATCAAAGTTTCAAATACTTGTTATCTTTCTCTTTTTAATAATGTGTTCATGTTTTATAATAATATTTTTACATTAAAATCTTTATGTTTGATCATATTGTAGATACTAAGTTTCTGATTGACATTTATTTAAAACACTTAAAGATCATATATTTCATTGAGGTCAACATTTTTAACATTTTAGGTATATTTTTATTAAGCATTATACAGCTAAATCATTTTAATCTGAACATTTGTCTTTTAACTATAATGTCCTTTGAAGTTAGAGGTGGTATGGTTATGGGCATCCTTGGCTTTATTTTCACAGGGTTCTGTATATCTCTAGTCCTCACTCTGTGCTTTTACCTTTGTTTTCTCTTTCCTTGCTTTCTGTAGGACTGATCTTTTCTTAATTTGTTTATTTCTATTGATAGCAAAGTTATATTTCTATCTACCTGTGTTAGGATTATTCTTAAGCCAATGTCATGAATTATTGGGTGCATACAGAAAGTCTGGCTTCCTCTTGTAAAATAAATCTCTCTAAAATATTTTACCTCTATTCACAGCCTTTCTATCTGACGTTGTTTTTTTTTTTTTTTTTTTCTAATCCCCCCCAATTTTCTAATACTCCCAAATTATCATTATGGCGTGGCTAAGCAGTAAGTGTTTTACTAATCCACTGATTGGTGTGACTCCCTGATTCTTTGCCCACAGAGGTTATCACACTCTACTTATTCCACTGAGATCCATTTTCTTGTTTATCAAGAGCAGTCTTTTGTAGATCCTTCAGTGAAACATCACAGTCTTCATTGCCTTTATTTCACCTTTTCTTTACCAAGATACTTTATTTCTGTATGTAACTCTAGATTGACTGTTATATTTTCTTAGCACTTTGAAGGCATAATTTTCATGATTTTCTGGCCTCTTTTGTGTACTCTGTCAAACTAATTCTGGTTCTTTTGTAAGAGATCTGTCTTTTCTCTGTAGTTGCCTTATTTTTTTTAAAACCTTTGGCTTTAGTGTTCCGCAATTTCACCACAAAGGGCTTGACTATTGATTTGTTTTTATTAATTCTGCCTATTTTTAAAATACCAATTCTGGAAAATTTGTAGCTATAGTCTCTCAGAATATTGCCTTGCAATGATTCTTATTATTCTTTTGTGATGAAACTCTTCTAAATATATGTCGAACCTCATTTTATCTTCTCTAGTCACTTAACCTTTCTTTTCACTCTCTTTTGTTGTTTCATTCTGGGTGATTTAATTAACTATGAAGTTCATATATTCAATATTTAGTTGTGACCAATTCCTTGTTTAATATATTGATTTGTTTTTAAATTTAATTAATATTTCCATTTTTAAAATTTGTTATTTCATCATTCCTATGTTATTTCATTACATTTTAGGTCTTGACTTAATATCTTAATCACTATTAATATACTAATTTTATTTTATGTTGAAGACTATTATTTATTATTATCTTAAGTTTGTTGTGATAAATCGTTCCACTATTTTTAACATAAAATCGATGTGCTAAAATAATTCACAGTTTGTGTTGTGACATTATCTTTACAAATTTTCATTGAGAACCCATATACCTTCGATTGTGGGAGTGTCTCTCAAGAATAGTTTCACGTTTGTTTCTATCAAGGATACCAGTAGCTTCACCAGTTAGGGACCAATTCAGAACTTAAACCCCCTTTTGATTTCTTATAAATATTAGTATATCCCTTCCCCATCTCTGTAAAGGAAAGTCTCCATCTTCTCCCTTGGTAGATTTTCTCTCATTCAAGGACTATAAAACTCATAAGTGCCAACTTTAGGAAGGGATCCCACTATGAAATACCCACCTTAAAAGGGTCCAGTGATTTACTCTTATTCCTCAAGTGCAGAGCAAATGAAGCTCCCTGTTCTTTGATGACACAGCCTTTCAAAGGCTCTAACTGCACCAGGGGATTTTACTACCAAATGTATGGTTAATTCTTTGCTTCTCTCTCTCTCTCTCTCTCTCTCTCTCTCTCTCTCTCTCTCTCTCTCTCTCTCGGTGAAAGGAAAGCTCAGCTTACTAGCTATCAACTGATAACTCCCACTCAGTATCTCACTCCACAACAACCACAGATGCAGCAGGTGCACACAATCCTCATTTTCAGTTTACCTCTGTTGTTAGTCCCCAGAGATTTTTTTTCTTTATTGAAAACTCAACTATACTTTAATGAAATGCTGCTGATGATTTTACCCTTTATTGAATAATTCTACTTTCTGTATCATATTGGTCTGCCCTCTTGTTAAAATTCTGATGCTCTTTGAACTTTTTCTTTCAACATTGGTGAAACCTGAGATATCCTCCTACCCATCATAGTTGTTTGGTTGGTTATGCAATGAATCATGTCCATAGAGGTAAAAAATATTTGCAAAAAAAAAAAAAAAGCAACAAACAAACCCTAAGGCAGTGTCTTTTAATCTTTTATGGGTTCATGATTCACCTGGAGATCTCATTAAAATGTTAAAATGCAGATTCCAGTTCAGGAAATGAATCATGTAATTCCATGCCACTGCCGGCTCATGGCTCACACTTAGGAAAAAGATCCAATAAGACTCCTATGTGGACCCTTTAAGGAGGCATCTCCCCATCAAATATCTGTCTGTTCCAAGTCACTGTTTAATGAAAAACATTTGCTGGTATGGTTTGTTATGATAGCCATACCAACCTACCAAAATACCATTGTATTTTTCTAATGATAATTCTTTCCTTGTGGTATTCATATTGTATTCTTATTATTTGTGTTTTGAAGTCTCACTTCTAACTTTTTGAAGAGATTTACAAACTTTGACTATCTCACTTATCTGGTGTGTGCCTCGCTTTCACCAAATTGTTTGGGTTAGTAAAATCGATATCCTAAATATATTTTTAAATATCAATACTTTCTGCATTCCCAGTATTGCCTACTCAGGGAGGATCACATAGAAGATACTCAGTTCAGGATTGCTGATTACCAAAAATGAGCTAATGTACATTATCCAGGGAGGGCTCACTGTCCTTGGCTTTGTTCTGCAGTTTTGTGAAGAAAGAACTGCTTACCATTAAAAGACTACTGCCTGTCCATTACCTATGCTGGGCACTTTAAAAACGAGGCACAGTCTGGAGAGGAGACACTGTGGGGAGTAAGTCTGCTGTCCTCAAGGATTGTATGTCTTGTATTGCTCAAGGTGAACATCATTGCCTAGAGGGGAGCATAATAAATCATTTCCCCAGCTGTGATGTTGTTTAAGGACACGGTTTCTGAGTCTGTTGGCTTTATAACGCTCTAGTCTGGTTGGGAACAACATCTCAAAAAAATTTTTTTTTTCAATGGAAATATCTTTACCCTTTTTTATATTCTAGTGTACATTACTTCGTACAAGAAGATTAAAACGCAAAAGTAAGTTAGTACATAGAGTTGAATCTGAGGACCAAAAGTCATGTTTGTGTCCCTCCCCAAAGTATTTGAATGGTTCCCTTCACCTTTTCATCACTTTATCACCAAGTTCAATTTATAATGATGGGATATTTTTAAAAGTGTGTGTAGAGTTTTAATATATAAAGAGTATACACACATGTATAAACATATACCCATACACACCCCTTTTTCAAAATGTTCCATCTCTATAATTTGAGCTCAGTGATGAAAGGGTAAAAGAAAGTATTCAAATACTGCTGCATATCCAAAGAGTAAACATACACACACATCTATACCCACATATGTATGGTTGTCGTATCTACAAGTTTACAAGAGAAACAGATTTAAAGAAATTAAAATATCTGGGCCTCATTTCCTTCACCCATGCACTTCAATTCTGGCACTTTTCTGTATGTATTATAAAGTACTTTAGATCACACACACACACACACACACACACACACACACACACACACACACACTCCCTGGAAGGACCCATCTAAGTTAAGTTGTTTTTAAAACAACTCAGTGTCATATGATATCAAAGCTGGGATGTAGTACAACTAACAAAGTAAACATATATCAGAAAAGCTGGAAAAGGGTTCTCAAATTCTCAGTGGGCCATAGTTGGATCACAAAGTTGGAAATCTGAATAACCCAAGGGAGGCCCTTTTAACTGCATACCATTTTTCCAATACCTTCCCACAATGTGTTTCTCTTGTGCACGTCCTATTCGACGTTAACCTAAAGTAGCTGCCATGAAAACAGCTCAGCCATCTTCCCACAGAAGCAGTCTGAGATGATTTTACTAATCACAGAGGTATTCGGGGCTATATTAGACTTACATTCCAATGGCGTAGCGTGTACTTACAAATGTCCATCCACTCTTTAACTAAACCATCCAGGATTACAATGCAGAGAGAAGTATTTTCTCTTATTCCAGTCAGCATTTTATCTCTTTTTCTTGCTGTTTCTCTCTCCCACTGGAAATATATTGATGACCTATAACTGACTGCTCTTAAAAAAGAAATGAAAAGCAAAAGAAACTCCAAGAAGTGCCTAATTTTTCAAGCAGAAGTGAGTGCCCTAAGCTGAAATTAACAAAGAATGTCAGTTCCTCTAACCTAAGAATTAACCTATTGAACTTTATGGCTTTTTTTTTTCACAGATAGCTGATTCTGTGTGCCTGGAGACAATAAGAAAATGGGACATCAGCATATGGATGATTCCCAAATCCAACTTCAGTTGATAGTTCTTACTAGAGCCCTTAATAGAAGAGAGTAAGGGTGACTGATAGAAGGTAACCTCCTGTTCCATTTCACCATATGGTGGAAGATCTTGAGATACTAGAAAGTCCCAGAGGTGGGCAGCTACAGGATGAGAGATCTGAATAGACAGAGAGAACAAGTAGCTTCCATGTTATCACTGTGAGCATCAACCTCTGAGGTGCTGGTTCAGCCTCCAAGAGAACTGACTTAGCAGAAATCTCTGTACAAACCCTGCCCCTGGATTGCATGCTCCAGAAGGCAGAGGTGTATGTTATCCATACCACCCTGCACATTCGCTGACATGTGGTAGGTACTCAAAAGACACCCAAGTTAGTTTCACAGAAGGAAAAAAAGAAAAGGAGGAAAGAAGGACTGAGACAGATTTATCAGTTTATGTATTGAATTTTGCTGCTTCTTATTGATGGAGCAGCATGGTGACCTCTATTTTTAATTTCAGAAAGCTGCTGGCATTTATTGAACATTACAGTCTACTCTTGACTGATCCTTTATCAACATATGCCCTAGTCACCCATTGAGGTCTGAATTGGCAGTTACTCAGTGTGCCCCAAGTATAACTTTGTGACCACAGGAGCCAGTGTTTTCTGTAATTATGCTCCTGGGCTGTGAAATCTGTTCCCTGTTGAGATTAAGAGAGGAGCATCTGTTGCAGAAATTGGGTTAAAGTGAAGGAGGTTCGAGTATTTGCCGACACCTTTAATCTTTACTATTGCTGTCATTTCATTTTCATTTTATTTTATTTATTGCAGCACCGTAAAATAAAATGGCAGTAATTACACCCACACTTACATTATTTTACCAAGTGCCAGACATTGTTTAGTCCTTATGTAAGTTTTATCAGAAGTACTAAAATTGTCTTTATTTTATAGATGAAAAAAATAGATGTGCACAGAGGTTAAGTAACTTTACCACTACTATTCATTAACAGAACCAGAATGCAGTCCAAATCATCTTCCCCCGCCATGATTATAAATGCATTTCAACTATATACATCAATGTAGACTGTGCCTCTGTATATGTGGATGTGTGTGTTGAATGTGTACAGTAAGGCAGACAGCACTATAAATTTGAACAATGATGGTTACCCTTGGAAATCATATTTTATACCACTATAAAAGCAATTATACTTCAAAAATCAGCTCCATATTCCAAGCACTATGTTGTCTGTTTCATACACTATATCTTACTTAGTGCATACAAGAATGATACCATTTTACAGAGCAAATAATTGGTTTATAAGGTATTCTCTCAGGATATCACCTCATAAATGACATTGTCACAAATGAAACACAAGCTGATTCCGAAGCAACATTCTTAGAAAATGTGGGCATGTAACAGAATTAATCATGTGTTTTTAAGAATCTAAGATTGGTTCCTCAGGAATATGAGTTGAACATGGGCAAACTGGAACACAGATTGACCAACATATTATAGACTTGGGATCTAGTCTTGAGATGCCTTCACCTCCTTCTCCATCTCCATAGCACATAGTCTATATTCATCTCCATACAGGAGGCCAAATGTTACATAGACATACATGCACACAGACACAGAGAAAGAGGAGGAACAAGGTGAAATGAATCCCAAAGAGCAACAGGATATAAGGCCCTGAAAGAAAGAGGTGATACGGGCTTTGAAAGAACAATGGGAGAGTTGTGAGCTGGGAATGCATGCTGGATATCACCACTTGTCTTTTCTCTTTCCAACTTTGCATTTTAACTAAAGAAGAAATACTATATAGTGTGAGGAAAGGAGTTCCAGAATGCCTTACACCTTGGCTGGGTATTGTTCAGACATGCCTAGGCTTCAATGATGTTTAGTCTGGTTCAATAGCCAGGAAAGCCCAGTATTAATATTGTCTTAAACACTAGACCTCTTCCAGAATGGTGATATAAGATCTTGTATAAAGGGAATATAGTTTGAAAGAACCCAGTTTTCCCTATCAGATTAGATGAAGCGTACACTGTGAGGCAGTTTTGCTGGTTTCTGTTTCTAGAGAACCTGGCAGGCAAGAGAAGCTATGCTGAGATGTACAGTATCTGTGTCTGCTCTGGGCCCTACTCTATGCCAACTTTATATCCTTGTCTTTTCATGAGTTAGTTAAGAATTTACTATTCCATTGCATGAGTGCGTGTGTGTCTGTGTGTGTGTGTGTGTGTGTGTGTGTATGTGAGAGAGAGAGAGAGAGAGAGAGAGAGAGAGAGAGAGAGAGAGAGAGAGAAAGGGAGGGAGGGAGGAAGAGGGAGAGAAAGATTTATTTTAGCCAATGGAGATGCCCATCAAACAGAAGAAACACAAAAATATAATGTCCTTGAGAAGTGGCAGTATTTGATTAGCTTGAAACATAGAGGTTTTGTAAGCCAGGCACAGAGGTACACACCTATAATCCCAGCGGCTCAGGAGGCTGAGGCAGGAGATCACAAGTTCAAAGCCAGTCTCAGTAAAGCAAGGCACTAAAAACTCAGTGAGACACTATCTCTGAATAGAATACAAATTAGTATGCTATTTTTAAGTCTTTTGGGTATAGTCCAAGGAGAGGGATAGCTGGGTCAAATAGTGCTTCTATTCCCAGATTTCTAAGGAATCTCCATACTGATTTCCATATTGGCTGCACCAATTTGCAGTCTGACCAGCAATGTATGAGTGTACCTTTTTCCCCACATCCTCACCAACACTTATTGTTGTTTGTCTTCATAATAGCTTCCATTCTGACTGGAGTGAGATGCTATCTTAGAGTAGTTTTGATTTGCATTTCTCTGATTGCTAGAGATGATAAGCATTTTTTCATGTATTTGTTGATTGATTGTATATATCCTCATCTGAGAAGTGTCTGTTCAGGTTCTTGGCCCATTTGTTGATTGGGTTATTTGTTTTTCTGGTGCTTAACTTTTTTGAGTTCTTTATATGCCCTAAAGATTAGTGCTCTATCTGATCTGTGAGGGGTAAAATTTGCTCCCAGAATGTAGGTTTAGAGCAGCACAATTCACAATAGCTAAACTGTGGAGCCAACCTAGATGTCTTCAGTGGATGAATGGATAAAAAAAAAATGTTATATATACACACACACACACACAATGGAATTTTACTCAGCAATAAAAGAGAATAAAATGATGACATTTACAGGTAAATGGATGGCATTGGAGAAGGTAATGCTAAGTGAAGTTAGCCAATCCCCCCCAAAACAAATGCCCAATGTTTTCTCTGATATAAGGAAACTGACTCGTAGTGGGGTAGGGTGGAGGAGCATGGAAGAAATAGATGAACTATAGATAGGGAAGAAGAGTGGAAGGTAGAGGGAGGAGGCAGAGGGTTAGCAAGGATGGTGGAATGTGATGAACATCATTATCCAAAGTACATGTATGAAGACATAAATTGGGTGTCAACCTACTTTACATACAAACAGTTATGAAAAATTGTGGTATATGTGTGTAATAAAAATTATAATGCAAAAAATCCCCCCAAAACAAAGTACATGTATAAAGACATGAATTGGCATGAACACACTTTATATATAAAGATATGAAAAATTCTGCTGTATATGTATAATAAGAATTGTAATGCATTCTGCTGTCATGTATTTAAAAAAAAATAAAAGAAAAAAATATTCAGAAAAAAAAATACAAAATAGGGCTTGAGATGTGGCTTGGTGGCTGAGTGCCCCTGAGTTCAATCTCTGGTACCCACCAAGCCCCCCCCTCCAAAAAAAGAAAGAAAGAATAGCTGGGGTGGGTAAGAAAATAGGAAAAGTGGATGGGGAGAATGGAGAGGTTAAAACTAAAGAAGGCGGCATAAGGGGCACCAGGGTTACAGCTTGACTTGGCTTCTGGACATCAAATTAACACTTTCCTCTTTCTAATGAAGCAAAGATCAACTCCATGATGGCCCTTCACCACCAAGAAGAGTCGTAGTTATCAATCCCATCGTGTCACAGGAGGATCTACAAATAACACTGCTGATTTTATTAACAGGCATCCTTTCCGCTGCCAGACAGAACAGAGAAAGAACTCTAAATGACTTTTTTGGGCTATCAGAAAGATCAGAATTTTAACTCAGTGGAGACGGGGAAGCTGTACTGAAAGAGGAATCCTGACAACTTGATTCTATGTGTGGCCCAAGCAACACCAAGTAGGTCTAAAGTGTTTCTTATTTTTCAGGATTTCTAAGACTTGAGGGAAAGAGAGACAGGGGCCAGATGAAGAAGGATTGGAGGATCCTGCACCTCTTCTGTGTATAAGAGTAGGGACTTCTTGGTAAAGGTGATATTTAAGTTGTACCTTTTGTTTTGTTTTTTAATCTGTGTAGCACCTACTATGACCAGGGCATGGTGATGGGTACAGAAATGAATGGTCTACACCTCAAACCTATAAAATTTAGAGGAATTGGTTTTTTGTGCATGTGTTTCTGTGAGTTCATTTTAGTTGTTTTATTGAGGTATGATTGATATGTTATAAAATGAATATGCTTCAAGTGTACAATTTCATAAAATTGGCACATGTGTACACCTGTAAAACCATCAGGGTAACTGAAATATTTGTTTCTTACAAAAATCTCATGTGCCCTTTGGTGATCTCTCTCCCTCGCCTCCCATTTCTCTCATCTTCAGGTAATCAGCAATCAACTTTCTGTCACTTATAAATTGGTTTGCATTTTGTAGAAATGCATATAAATGAAATCATACTGCATGTGACATCTTTTGTCTGATTTATTTCATTCAGCAAATTATTTTGCATTATCCATTTTGTAGCACATGTTGGTAGTGCACTTCTTTTAAATGTCGTGCAGTATTGAATTGTAGTATATTGAATTGACTGGATAATCCACAACTTAGACATTCATTTGCTGGTAGAAATTTGGGTGATATTCAACTTTTTTTTTTTTACTATTACTCAGCCCTATATATACTCTTATAGCTCCTGCTGTCATATAATGGCTATGTCTATAGCCTCC
The DNA here is from genome assembly GCF_045843805.1 of Urocitellus parryii. Classification (NCBI taxonomy): domain Eukaryota; kingdom Metazoa; phylum Chordata; class Mammalia; order Rodentia; family Sciuridae; genus Urocitellus; species Urocitellus parryii. The sequence continues at coordinate 38,986,511 of NC_135536.1, forward strand.
TTTAGCAGGCTCAGCACTTCTCTGGTGACCTTATACCCTAGTTACTTGTCTGAGCTAAAAAGGCAAGGGGGATCCATTCTAGTTAGCACATAATAAATTGCAAGCTGCACATCATTCCTACAGCCATTTTCTCCATGCTAGGAAAGAGTCAATCACTTTTGCAAGAGTTTCAAGAGAACCTGGGATTTGAAGGTTTTGAACTGCATGGAACATGATATTTTCATCTCATATTTTAGGATCCAGCTCCTTTCCAACCAGGGTTCTGACATCAGCTATTGAAAATCAGTATTCTTTGGAGTTCTATGCTTATGATTGAATCCTGTGCCTAATCCTCATTTCCCTTACGCCCATTCTCACCAGCTGCCCAAGATAAAAAATCTCTTAATACACTGTCAAAGAAGCCCTTGGACTTTGACTTGAATTGGTGATTTGTCGTCTAGATCTTTTCATTGTCTTCTTTCATGCTTTATAGTGTTAACTAGCAATCATCAGTTTCCATTGTACTTATAGTTACTACTACCTTGGAACATCTCAATTGCCTTTCTATAGATTCCCACAAACTCAGGTTACCACTTGTGGAAGTTTTAATAAATCTACCACAGTGACTTGACACATAGGTGCTCCACCCACCACTAACAATAGATATCCCATTGCCAATGAAATTGTGACTACTCTAGTCTCCAAATCACATTTTTAGATCCATTCCTGAGATGACTCCTGTCATAAATCATCTGAAATCAAGTTCCTCAGCAAACAGATTCTGAGTTGAAGATTCATATGTAAGAAGTATATCAGGTAATGATCTTTGAAACAATAGCTCAGAATAAGGGGAACATGCTTGGGCAGAGGAAAACATTGATTTGAGACACATTTAGAACTTTAAATCTAAACTGCTTACATGTGTGTCTGGAGGTTGACATTGCCCTTCATAACTTTATGGAATTGAGCTAAGGTGGATGGATTTGGTACAACACCTTGAACAGTCACTGAACGGGGGATGCTCTTTAGGACTAGGATTGTAATCTTGGCAAGACAGCTCCCTTTTTTCAAGATCAATCTTTAACTCAGTTGAAAAGCAATTATGTTTTTTACTATTACTCAGCCCCATATATTCCATTTCATGTTTACTATTTCTGTTGGTTAAGGAAATGCAGTCCTTAAGACAGAGAGTATCTGGGTAACACCATAGCATGAACCCTATTTATGACACAGGTATTGAATTATCTCATTTTATGTTCTTAGTCATCACATCTTCTTCCTTCCATTCCACCCTGTTATGGTTTAGTCCTTTAATCTACTTATCAGACTACTGTGATATTCTGATCTTCCTGATTCATCTCTACCCTTTTTGAGTCTGGCCTCCATATTGCTATCCTGGTAATCCTTTCAAAATGTAAATCCTGGCTGCCATGCACATGTGTTCAATGACACACCATTGCCTATAAGAAAAATCTGGGCTGGGGATATAGCTTAGTTGGTAGAGTGCTTGACTTGCAGGCAGAAGGCCCTGGGTTCAATCTCCAGCACTATGGGGGAAAAAAATCCAATGACTCAATATGACATGAAAACCTTCTTCATCTAGTTTCTATTTCCTTTTAAATTTCATCTTTGTAGACTCTCTCAACTTACCTATATCTAAATTCTAAATCACTTAAGAGTTCTCTGTCAGCAAGTCTGAAAATTTTTTCATGTGCTGAACCTTGTACCAAAAAATCCCTACTCTGTGATCATCAATCTAGTGAACTCCTACCAACTGTTTTAGCACCTAGCTCAGCCCCATTATGCACTCTGGAAGACTCTCTGCATTACATTACCAATCTTCCCAGTACATATCTCTAGGAAAGACTTAACATATTCTTCATATTTATATATTTACTTCCAGAGCTAAACAAAGAGTTCCTTGAAGGCAGGTGCCATATCACATTCATCTTTGGCTGGACATGTTATTTATCTGGTGCCCATGAATGTTGTTGAATGAATAAATTAATGAATCAGTAAGTCAACATGACTTCCTTCCTACTCCTTTTTATCTAAGTGTATTCTATGTGTCCTGTGAAATCTTTACGTAAATATCATCAGTTTCATGGACTGTCAAATACATTGTCCTTCCAAATGTCTTCCTAAAGGCTTGATCTTATATGATGATAACTGAACCTTTTCTTCACTTTCAGTTTTTCTTTCCCTTCCAGCTGCTAGTGGCCTTTACAACACACATATAAGTTAGTGGAGCAAGTGAAATAGGCAACAGGTAAATTAGATAGTAAGAATGAGGTCAAAGGGACAAAAGTACTCTTTGCTAATGCCAACCCTATCACTGCACATCTTAAATACCACTACACTTGTAAAATCAGCAAAGCAGACAAAAATACAGTTTCCCAATGCATTTTATTACCCAAAGATAACCACAATCTTTTTCTTAATGTATTTCCTTCTGGTATTACGTGTAGTCGCACATATTTATCTTAACAAAGTGTGGTTCAGAATATGCATAAAGTTCTATATCCTGCAATTTTAATTACCATTTTACTATGGCCATTTCTTATAATTTTCCAAATATGAATTTTAATGAATATGTAATTTTCCTTTGTGGAAGTTTGTGTAATCAAATCTTGATTTCCTAAGCTACTGTAGGCAAATTGTACTAAGAAATGATGGCTATCTAATACCTATTAGGGTAATTTAAGTTTGTCAATTATCACCTGCTATATAGAGAATTGAAAGAGAAAGAGAAATTTAAATCTAAATACATAGTTCTTGAGATTTTTTTTTTCATTCCACAGAAAGAATTTATTGGTTAACATTTCTTTGATATTAAATAGTGAAGAAGATTTTAGCAAGTTACCTAAAGGTCTTAAATTAAGGATTGATTGATTAATATTTCTATATAACTTTTCTCCATCTCATTTCATCAATATGGCACTTTAGGCCTTTTCTCTCTTGCATCATTATGCACTGACCTTTCCATTGTTAATGCTTCTATTCTATGCCTGAGTAGAGAGAATTTTTTTCCTCTTTTCAGAGATTAGCTGCAAAGAAAATTTATGTGACATTCAAAAGAATTATTTCCAACCTACCCTTTCAAATACCTTTCTGACATCTAATGATGTAATTCAGCTACATTAATTTTAGGGAGTATCTAAATTTGGATGATAAAAATTTTGATTTTGCTTCAAAAACATGCATTCTTTAAAATTAATGCAGTTTTTTTCCAAATGATACTAAACTACGTTTAATTCAGTTAGTCTATTAAACTGTATTCCATTTCATGTTTACTATAAAACTTGAGTCTATGTCAATATTGTAAAATTGACTCTGATCCTTTACCAATATCCAAATTTCCTCACTAATAGCCAATTTTTTTGATGTCCAGGGCACCTAACTCTCCCCCCAAATATTTTTTGTGTAGATTATACACAATAATATTCTCTAAACCTTAGCTTCTCATTATTTGTTCTATGTAACTTACCTTCTTTAGGATGAGGAAGAACATTATATAAGTAGGGACATTTTTACTATATAAGTTGGGACAAAAGTAAGTGAAAAATTCCATGTGTCTTTATTGTGGATACCTCCTGGAGCCACTAGAGGAAAATAGAATAAGAATAAAGAACAATAGATAAGATTTACTTTGCATTTCAAAAAGGATGACTTTCTTCCCATCTCCTCCAGCCAATTACCAGGGATCCCTTTTCTTCCATTGCAGGACTGATTACACTGGAACCCAGAGCACCCTTTTATCAAACATTTCCACTATCTTTTTATTTTATTTGTTTTTGTCGATTACAACTAGCATGATAAGTATATTGTGAGTTGTATGAGAAAGAAGTGAACTGAAGCACATGGAAAGGCTGAAAGGAAATAGTCCAAATGCTTCAGAGAAGAGCTTTTGACTATGCACCAAAATGGCAATGTCCCCATGGCTCTATGGTATGACTCATTCAACAAGCTTCTGCTCACACCTCATTTGAGATGTTTCTCATTGTAGAGGACCTGTAGATATTTTTATTTTTTATTCTTAAAAGATTGATCTTCCAGATATATCTAGAATTTATTTCTTCTTCGTTCCATTACTGCAATTCTAAGCCAAGCCACTACCGTTTCTCTGAGGATTGTAACAAGTATTACAACAATAGCCTTCTAATAGGTCTCTGTACTTCCATAATTGCTCATGCTCAATCTCATCTTCAAAATTTCCATCTCAGATTTTTCTCCTTAATAGTCCTCAAAAATAACCAATCATGCTTCCATCTCTGTGCCTTTAAACTTATCAATCTCTCTGTCTGCAATGTTCTCCCACAATTATATGAGAGGATTGTTCACTCACTTCTTTTGAAGAACAAATGAATACATAAAAAACTTTAAAAAATTATACAGTTGCTTATTCTTCACAAGGGAAGCTCATATGTGTAATGAAATAGTACCAATTTTGGTCTGAGATCTATGATGACATAAATGTAAAAGTTGAAAAAAAAGAAAAGTGATCTTAACGTGAATATAAAAAGCATTTAAGGAAATTAAATTAAAAGTCACTACATGCTGAGTATTTTATTCATTTAAGAATAAATATTACATGATAGACTGGTATATATATATATATAATGTTTTTGATTTATAGAATCCACTGGGATACAGCTGAGAATGATGATTCTGGAAATTAACAACTTCCCTGTTTCCAAAGTAAACTGGAACATAGAAAATTAAGTGATTCTCCCAAATCTCCTAGTTAGTGTTAGAAAAATCACTACTAGGAATGCACATTTTCTAATCCAATGTGCTTTCCACCACCCAAGGCATTTAACGTCTTGTGCTCTATGGTAAGATATTCACAGTGACATGCATTGGCCATGGGGCCATAATTATACCTTCAATGTAGAGATGAAATGAAGGTTTGCTTGGATTTATTTGTTTAGGGGCTGAAAAGAAAAATCTGCTAAACTGAGTGTTTTTTTCCTTACAACTTAAGAAACATCTTCCAAAATGGCTTATGGCTTTGCCTGACTTTCTGAAAAAAAAAAATTAGCTTAAGTAGAAAAGAATATGAAACTGCTGAAGAAACTCCCACCTGTATCTTTTTTCATATCAATCTTCTTTATAAAATTTCAACAGTTTTAGTAAAAAAAGGTCTATGTGTCCCTCTGGCAGAAAATACCCAAACCTTCAAACTCCCTTTCATGAATAACTTCTAAACTTACAGCAGAATATTTTCATGTGTGAGACATTCTTTAAAGTAACAGGCAGGTTTAAAAACAAGACAGAAAAACACTTTTTCTGAACAAATGTGTGGTTATTTTTGTGTTCTTCCTCCTTTACTCCCACTGACTCATGATGATTTGGGTACTTCAGCTTTTAAGAGAATACTCTGAAACATAGTTATGAATGTTATTCATTTTTTAAAAAAGCTATGGTGAACTCAATTATAACCATATATAAACCTATTGTAACATCCATTTTTTTCCCTTGTAATTGTCACATACATGGGCCTCTTCTTATGCCCCACAATTAATGAAGGACAGAAGTATGGACTCCAAAACCTGTTGTCAGAGGCATAGATAGATTTAAACAAACAAACAAAAACTTGAGGCATTATGTATTTTTATGTAAGACATTTTGGTGAATTCTAAAAATAATTCTGTGCCCCTTATGAGAGCTCATCCCTCTCAGTGGTATCTTCCTCTTTCCATTTTCTCTTTCAATCTACCCTATAAATTGTAACAAGTGGGGATAAATTTTAGAGGAATCGCAGAAGGAACATGCTTTGCACATGTCATTGTATTGATCAACTTGGAAAGAAGCAGGTTAATTTCTGTTTTCAGAGAGCTTTATTAATATTGGTGAGTTGTGTGGAAGGTCATTGAGTATTAGCATTTTTCTACCTCCACACCAAGAAAACTACAGTGGCTGCTCCATTGGAAGATCTATAACAGTTTGGAGGAGATGTGTAACCATCTACCCACTGTCATGTGCAGCTTCAGGGTGCCACCCTGCAATTTATTTTGCTCTCTGCATGTCTGTTATACTGTTATTCCTTTCTGTCATCATTGCTGGATTTCTTAGCTCTCCTATTGCTTTCTGAAATATTTATTTTTAATAAACAGTAGTCGTTCTGAACATAAGAAATACCCGAAATTTTTACTGGAAGACCAAGATAAATCAAGATGATTGTTTTCCTAGTTTTTCAGATGTATATACATATATGTGCATATTATGTTGTGTGTGTATACATATATATATATGCGTGTGTGTGTGTGTGTGTGTGTGTTTATCATATATTGGATACATACACTCACAAGTATTTGATCAAATTCCTGGGAATTTCCAAGTCAGTAGGAGTGATGACATCCTTTACAGAAGCCTGAAACCGGGAAAATGGCAGGTGCCATGTACTAGGAGGACTTTAGTTTGCAACTAATTTCAAATTATGTATATTTTAATATTCACAAGTTCTATCAGGAAGCTACTGAGGACATTGAGAGGGACCAAATCTTTTAATTTTCCTTCTCAATGATTAATTTTGAAAGAGGTATGGCTTAGCGTTAAAATTTAGAGAATCACAAAAAGAGGATTAACATTTGGGAAAGGGTCCTATAAGCCAAAGTGAAATTTCTAGATGTGTTCCACATGGCGCTTATGAAATACAAATCTGAGTATAGATATGGCCTTTATGGATTATGTTTCCATTTTCTCTCTCTTCTATTCTTTCCTTGATCCTCATTTCCTGGGTCTGTTAATGAGAGTTTTCCACTTCTATTAAATAAGAAAAAATGTGCTTGTCTTTTATTTTCTATTTCCAGAAAGGTCACAAAGACATTTTAAAATAGTATTTCTTTGCAATATTTTAGGGCTGTTAAAAATCTCCTAATTCTCAGAGGTTCCAACGAATCACTACACTTTTTATTTGATGACTATCTGCAAAAAAAAATGCCATTTTCCTTTTTCATTCCATTTTTATGCAAGGAAAATAGAGTGTCAGAGAGAAGAAATGGGTTCTAAACAGTCTAGGTTAGCATTCTGCTCAGACTACAAACACTGACACACAATAATTTGTTTCAGTTATCAGATCACATTCAGAAAGGGGTCACACAGTTCAAATACAGTCTTTAAAATTGAATCAGAAGGTTTTCCCCATTTCAACACTTTCTGAGAACAATATTGTATCCTAGATGCACGTCTATCCGTCCTCTCTGTTCAAGCTACTTCATTTTTCTCTCTAGAGGATTCTTCACTCTTGGAGACATGACTACAGACTTCAGGTATCCTCCCTGATCTTTCTCTTTGGCTCCAATCTGTGCATGGTCACACTTAACAGGGTAAGGTTAACTGGAGTGATGCTTTTGAACATCTTCCCTAAAGATCTTTAAATCCTTAAAACTGTACTGCAAATGAGTGATTAATTTTGGTCTTCTCTAGCACACCATCTGGATGGCTTACAACTTTTGGCTGGAGTATGTTTAAAAAGAGAAAGAACCCAGGTGTCACCTTTGTTTTTGTTTGATTTTGTTTCCCAAATAAAAATTTCTAATTGCCTTAATTTCATGTGATTGTCCCAACCCTGGTGTCCCTCCTTCTGGTGACACAAACAATTAACTCTCAATAGGCTAATACAATTGGGATCACGACTGCACTGTCTCCTTCATTTCTGGGCTGAAAGTGAGTTGATCAACACATACCGGTCAGCTACCTCAGCCATTCTGTGGACAGATCAAGTGAGAGCCAGGGGGAGAGGGAAGAGCTGTTTGTTAAACTCTGACTGTGTAAGCATTACAATCCATGTTTTATGCATGCCATTCTAGTCTTTGCCACAATGCTTTGAGTTAGATTTATCCTCACATCATAAATGAAGAATTCAAGATCATATGGATCCAGTGTGATGCTGAAGCCCATAACATGCAACCATTATTTTAGGCAAAAGGGACTTTTACACTGAATATATTTCATCTCTGCAAAAATATTGCATGTTGGAGTCCCAACTCTCAACATGAGAGTATTTGGAGATAGGGCCTTTGAGAGATGATGAGGTGAGATGTGTTCATGAGGTTGGAGCCTCATGATAGGATTAGTCTCGTTATGGGAAGGAATAGCAGAAAGCTAGGTGTCCTCTCTGTCTTTTATCCCTAAACGAACAAAGAAGTCATCTGAGGACCCAGTGTTCTTAGCAGGCAACTGTTCACAACCTGAGGGAAGTTCTTAATCAGAAAGAGGCCACAGTTAATGGCACCCTAATCTTAGACTTACAGCCTCCAGAACTGTGAGAAAATAAACATCTGTTGTGTAAGCCATCTAGTTGTAGGGATTTTGTTATGGCAACCCAAACAGATGAAGATAGGGGATTTCCTTGGCATTCCATTCAGAAAGAGTTGGAAATAATCTGGAAGACTGGATTTCTATTCCTGATAATATATAAGGCATTAGAGGGTATTTTAAAATGTAAGAAAATCTTACTCTTAAATCTTTTTTATAAAAAAAATGTATTTCATGTCAAGAAATTATCAGAGACCAGAAATCTCCAAGAAGAATCTAGAGAGGTATGAAGATACTGAGCAGGTTTTGGTTCTGAGGCGTCTGCCAATTCTTTCAGGTGTAATCTAGGGGCCACTCAAGAAGGATCGTCAGAGAGAAGAGACTTAAGATCAGAGACTTAAAAATAAAGCCAAGGTCCTAGGAAGGAAAGAGCTACAGAGGGTACACTTAACACACACACAGATGAAGATCATGAGGATAATCTCCTATTGTTACCTTAGTTCTGAATGAAATGGGGAGGGGGAGGAAATTTGTCTTTCCTGAGAAATCTTAAATACAAACCTATCCCTGTGCAGGTGAAGGTCAGAAGTCCCATTGCCTGTATGGTCTCCAACTTTCCATGTCCAACAAAAATTGAAGCTAGAGGTTCGCTTTGATGGTTCTGAGTCAAGCTTTAATCACCTTGTATGGCTTTTGTCAAGGTTCTGAATGTCAACCCTTGGCAAGCTGAGATACAGGCTGAAAACCATTCAGAGCACCTGGGAGAAGGAGGGGAAAGAAATAGGTAAAATGAAAGGAAAACTTGTTGACCTGAGTAATGCACCAGATGCTCCATAGTCACTATTCTATTTTTTTTTCTCACGTATACCTGTGAAGTAGGCATTGCCTCCTTCATTGAAAATATTAGATTACTAATACTTAGAGAGGGTAGGTAACCAGTTAAAGCACACCCAGCAAGAGCACCGTGGAACCACAGTGGTAGTCCAGTTCTGTGCTCTCCAAGTCCTTTAATTATTTATGGCCAAAACAAGCCCTTATGAAAATAGTTATACATGTGGATTAAAGCTTGATGAATGAAGTGTATATTTCACATGGATATCATTAAGATCTAAGTAGGCTTTTTGTTTGTTTTATTGCCATGTTGTCCTCGGGCAACACTGGAAAAATCTTTTAAAATTCCAGGTCCTCAGGAGGTCATTTTAGTGGTCCTGAAAATTGTAAAACAAATTGTTGAGAACAGGCTTTTTAAATTGTTTCTTGGCAGGAATTGAATAATCAAGTGCAATGAATTTAATTGATTACAGAAGAATGTTCCTTTGAGCTGATGTAGCAACTGTTTTTGGTCTGTTTGTGGCTTGAAATGTGAATTGACGCAATGACTACCCATGTTAGGCTTTGGTATTGGAAAAATCTTTAGTGGGAAAAATGGGAAATGTGTAATTTGAATTGTTCTTACAGGGGGCCTTCCAATATGTATAGCATTTATCTCTCTGTACTTCCCTACTTAAATCTTACCCTACTCCCATTTTCTCATTCTTAAGAATTTGATTCTCTTAGTAGAGACATGATTTAGATAATATAGGTTCTCGTTATTCTAACCTCTGCCACCAACTAGCTGTGTGAGTTGGGTCAAGTTCAACCTTCCTATCTAAGTTTTCTTCTTTCTAAATTGAGGAAAATGATAATAAAGCTAATTTCTTAATGTTACTGGGAAGATGGTAGGTAGCCAATAAATATTACCTAATAATGTTGGTAGTAATACTAAATGTAAATCTTAGCATCTCTTGAGTGTAGTGATTATATATGACATTACTGAAAATTTGTGAATATTATTCTTGGACTCCCTGTTAATAATTCTTTGGGATTTATAGAGAATGAAATTGTGAAAACTTAAGATGGTTAAAAAAAAAAAAAAGGAATGCAGGAGGTGGCTCAGTGGTAGAGCTCTTGTCTAGCATGTGTGAGGCCCTGGGTTTGATCCCCTTTACCAAAACAAACAACAACAACAACAAAAATAAATAAATAAATAAATAAATAAATAAATAAACAGAGAAATAAATAAATAAATAATTAAACAAAACAAAGCAAAAGACTAAAAACCAACAACCACCACAACAAAATAAAACAGGAAAAGAGGTTCTGGAAAGCTAGAGGTGTCTATCTAGACAAAGTCTGGAGCAGTCAGTGAATCCACATGTTTTGTATGCCATTTGTCCTTCCTATATTCCAGGTTAAGCAGGTTGGAGCTGTTCTCATGCATTAGTTTGCTATGACTGCTACCACAGATCATGTGGTTTAACAGACATGTATTGCCTCATGGCTCTGGGGTCTGGAAGTCTGAAACCAAGGTACTGGTAGGGTTAGTTTCTTGAGAGGGCTGCAAGGAAGAACATGTTCCAGCTTCTTTCCTCGGCACCTACATGGCTCTTATCATGTTCACACAGTGTTCTCTCTGTATCTTCAAATTGTCTTCCCCCTGGGTATTTTCACCACCCAACTTCCCTTTTTAAGGACATTATCCTATTAGATTGGGACCAACTCAAAGGACCACATTTTAACTTCATTATCTCTGTAAAGACTCCATCCAAATAAAGGCATATTCTGAAGTTCTGGAAGTCAGAACTTTAACATATTAATTTGGGGTGGGGGACAATTCCACCCATAACACGCTGTTCTCTGGGTTCCCTAAATTTATGTCCTTATGATATGCAAAATCTATGTACCCTATTCCAACATTCACCCAAGTCTTAATTCATTTCAGCATCAACTCTAAGTCCTTAAATCTCAGTACCATCTCAATCTGGGAAATACTCAAACTAGGATTCATTCAGAGACAAAATTTCTCTGCAGTTGTGAACCTGTGAGAACAGACAGCAAACTATCTGGTTAGGATCAGAGAGTGTGCATATAAAGATTTGTAGAACAAACTCTGTTTCCTAAGCAAATCCTGGGCTCTGATTTCTTGGTTAAATTTTTGGAGGATAGTATAAATATATTACCTCCCCCACAACATTTATCAAGATTAGAGGGGAAAGAAGAATTTGGGAAACTGTATTCTGAAATCCCTAATATGTATATCTATAAAAATCACCCTGCAATGTGGATTCCGAAAGAGAAATTAATCTTCAGTTATAGACTGTACGACAAAATTATGAAAGGTTATAAATACAAGATATATTTTTGCATTAAATAGAAGGAATGATCATGTAATTGTGAAGTACCTAAAAACTTTAAACCTAACTCACAGCCCTTTTTTTCTAAACAACACAATGTCTTACAGAAAGCACCCAAACTACCTAATATACAATTTTGCCCACATAATCACCCTGAAAGCATTTATGTAATCAAAAGAAACCTCTGGGAATGGAAACTGGAATCTGGAAGTGAAACTCAAGAAAGATTTCATCACTGCACAAACAATTTCAAATTAAGCACTAATCAGAGGGGAAAATTAGGTTTATTCACAGGGGCCACTCAAAATAACCCTCTTAATAATGAAGAAATTGGCTGTAGCAAAAGCCCCACAAGTCTAGACACAAATACATTTAAAATACAGCAAAGCCAGTCAATATAAAATGTAGCAGATACAAGAAGTCAATGTAAAATAGATTTCCCAGATATGAGGAATATGGTTCCAAGACTGTAAGCAAACTGCTTAGGATTAAAAAAAAAATGAAAGAAAGAAAGAAAAAATTGTGATTTAGCTGAATTGCAGACTTACAAGAAACATGTTTGCTTTTACTAGTGTCCTGATCTTGAAGTGCCTTTTTATATTTCTCTTTCATTAATCAGAACAAATGCTGACCCAAAACAAAGTGATCACTAGATTTTGAGGTCATATTTGTCCAGCTGAAAAGAAAGGAAGTAGGCAGAAGGACAGAAAATAGTGGCCAGTCTACTTGAGAGTGGCATTAAACTTATCAGGAGCTGAATTCAAATATTTTGTGAGGCATACATAGCGTTAGCTTACTCCCTAGCCCTTTTCCCCCAGAACCACTCCAAATATAGCACCTGGCTTATAGCCAAAGGCAGAACTACGAGTAAGGTCACCATTTATAATGATTTTACCTTTTTTTGTTGTTGTTTTGATTTTTGCAGTGCTAGGAATGGAACACAGGGTCTCAGACATGTTAGGCCAATGCTCTACTGCAGAGCTATGTTCCCAGCCCAACATTCATACTTTTAAAATGCATATTCTGACTCTGTTCTTTTCCTTTCTTTTTCCTTCCTCACCACAGTTTGTTTTCACTTTTCTCCTTCTCTTCATGCCTCTCCTGGCTCAAGACCCTTGTACCAACATTGTTTATTCCTGCAGATGGTAAAAGAGGTTTCTGACCTCTGACTTTACTCATGAAATTTTTACATACACCTGCTCCAGTGCCTTGCAAATGAACCCACTCAGAACCTCCAATCACACCAGGCTGCCCTGCATCTCCAGCTGGAGAATATCTAGTCTCCAGGCAACCAGAAAGAGCATTCTGTCTTAAGAAAACACACTAAGTGCTCTCTTGCCCTTGGAAGACCTCTAAAGTTAGGCTAAGAGTTTGGAAAATATTTGAATCAAACTTTGTAAGCTAGATCAACTTTCCCTGGTGATAAATGATTTTTAAACAGGAAACAAAGAAACTATACGAAGAGGATATAAACTCTCAGTCACCAACATCTGAATAATATAGAAAATATTAGAGATAGATCACTGGTCTAAAATTGCACTGGCCAATTTGATACCCATTAGCCACATGTGGCTAATTCAAATTTCAGTTAATTGAATAAAATTAAAAGTCCCCTTTCTTGTCACACCAGCAACATTTTAAGTTCTCAGTAGCTGCAAGTAATGAGTGGACTGGATGATGCAAATGTAGAACATTTCCCATGTCACAGAAAGTTCTCTTTGACAGTGGTGAAATCTCAGTAGATGGAGAGAGAGAGAGAGAGAGAGAGAGAGAGAGAGAGAGAGAGAGAGAGAGAGGCGCGAGGACAGAGAGACAGGGAAAGCCAGTGAGAAGAGAGAGCCAAAGAAAGAAGAAACAAGGAGAAATACAGAAAGAGAATGATAAATTAAAAGGAAAGAAGAAATACTTGAATGAATAAAACCTCAAAGTTGAGGTGGAGTCTTTTCTTCCAGGCTCAAGTCACTCTCAGAAAGTCCCAGGTATAATATATTAGGAGGAACACACTAGATTTTAAGAGGCTGCCTTGGGTCTAAGCAAAGTCAATATGAGGACTTACCTATATGGCAGGTGAGAGTTCTCAGAGCAATTAGTTGTTTTGAACGAAATCTACTCATTTTCATTTAGATTTCTTTTTCAGACTTCCAGTGAGCATCTTGGGATCATTCCCCCCATCTGCTTCCATTCTGTATTTTGGGACTGGCTATGACAATGAGGCTGGAACAGCACAGGCATTAGGAGAGAAGAGCATCAATAAGAATTTAGAGACTGTGTCTAGTTGGGAAGAACCCAAGGGGACTTCAAAAAAAGTAATCAGAGTGAGTAGGGAAGGATTCATAATGCAAAGTGTTCCCTCCAGGAACTTTACTTCAACAAGAACAGGAGTGTTTCCCCCAAGGACAAGAGTAATGTCAAATGTAAGTGTTCACCATGCTTCTCCTAGGCACCAAACAGGCTTTTAAGCCACACATGCCTGGGGCTTACCAATGGGTTCAAAATAGAAACTGTAAATTTGTTCCCTGTCTTTCTGAGTTTGCAGTAAGAGGCCGGCAATGTTGGGCTTGTTGTGCAGACTGGCTTATAATTCAATGGGAGCTCATAAAAAGAAAGAAAGAAAGAAATGGATCAGTGACACTTTAGCGTTTCAACATTTTTGATTAGGTATTCTGGAAAACCATAGAACTCAGAGCAAAGATTCCAGCAGGCTCTGAAAATATTACAGAAGACATGTGGACTGTAGGCTTACTTTTTGAAAACAATAATAAAAAAGATATAATTTTCACTTATAATCCCTTAGATTTAATGAGCCTGTGTGTTAGCTGCTTCCTTGGAGAGGAGAGAAGGTCAAGGTGTAAACACCCTATGGAGATGGATGAAATCACCCCAATTAAGCCTGCTATAAGGAGAAACACCTCAAAGTCCTTTGCCCTTCACCTCTATACCTCTTATTCCAAAAATGCTTTTGCATCAGCCTCCCCTTTCCAAGGAGCAGCCTGTGACCACCAATTGCCAACAGAAACCTCTGGCTAAGGTCTTACTGCCTCTTGCAACTCCTTATCACAGCAATTCATGCTCTTCCCCTTTGCATTCAGATCCTGACCTCTTAACAATCTAAACATGGAATGTCCAGGTCAGGATAGGCACAGCACACTGGGATTCTTTAGAGAAGGGACTTTGTAAAATAGGGTTTTGGGGAGGATTGAATGAATAAATACCTCTAAAGCACTTCGAACAGTGCTGATAGATAAATGAATAATTGAGGAGTAGAGTCAAAGTCTGGCATTTATCCTTCTTTATTCATTTGTCTCCTAGAAAAAAGGCACTAAATGATATAAAGATAGCTAAAACCATAGTCCATGTTTGTAAGAAACCCAAATTTTAATAGGAGACAGACGTGTACAATTGATTGCAATGGCTGTGACAGAGTCAGATACTAAATTGCCTCAGGAATACAAAAGAAAAAGTAAATAATTTCCCTGGAGGGTTTAGGGACAGCTTCATGGATGAATTCATGTCACCCTACAGTTTCAGTACTCTTCCAGAAACTACTGGGTGTGTGGTCAGGGGCAAGGTGAGTGGGGACCAGATACAGTGTGTCTATGCATGACCCTTTTCCTAGTGTAGTCCCATGACGTGAGTATCTATATGCTGTATCAAACCAACCTTTTGCTCTACATTTGCTACCAGTGCTTAAAGGTAAAGGTCTTCTCTAGCCCTACTGTTTTCAAAGCAGCCTTTATTCCTCTGTTGAGCAGTGCTTAGAGCCACAAGAGCTATAGATGCATACATATACACAATAAGTTATAGTCACTCTATGTTAAGTAAATATACACATGTGCATTAAGCTTTTGAGTAGGTGGCCCTTTTTTAAGTCTTGAAGGATAAAAATAATTATAAGACACTTGTCCATATAGAGTTTATATTTTAGTGAAAGATAAGCATACAATACATAGCAGAGGTACTGCAAGAATGAAATTGAGGAAATTGAGAGAAATTGAGTTCTGTTACATTGTCTTTATCTCAAGCCACTGTCAAAAAACTTGAGAAACACATTATGAGATAACTGTAGCATTCCCCAACTATAAGCCCTGTTACTTATTAAGAAGAAAATAAAAAGTTAAATAGAAGATAAAACAGCTATCAGACACTGTATGGTCTCCATTGCATGCTCTCTATGACCACCAGAATGGTCTCACTAAAGATCTGTGCTGTCTCCACAGACATATGTTCCAATCTAAGCACAGTTTTTCCTTTAAGGAACATGAATATTGAAACAGTATCCTTGGGGCTGGGTGTGTAGCCAGTGGTAGAGCTCTTGCCTAGCATGTGTATAGCACTGGGTTTCATCATTAGCACTGCATAAAAATCATATAAATAAAATAAAGGTATTGTGTCCATATACAACTAAAAAACAGAAAGAAAAAAGAAAGGAAACAGTATTCTTGTTTAAAGCTCAGGAAGCTCAAATTCTATACAAGTATGGTCACAAAACTAGTTGATACCTTTAGCCATTTTGCGCTTATTATGGGTTAGATATGGTTTGAGTGTTCCCCCCACCACCCAAGACTCATGTGTCAGGAGGTTGGTTCTCAGTGTGGCAATGTTAATAGGTGGTGAGAGCTTTAAGAGGTCAGGCTAAGAAAGGGTCATTAGGTCATTGAGGGTATGCCCTTGGAAGTGATTAATACATTACTCTTGAGATTCCAGTCACTCTCTGGTTTTAGGTCTTGTGATGTGATCTCCCTCACTCTCACATAACCTCCCAGCATTATGATGCTATCTGCCATGAGAAGTGGTCTTTGAAACACCAAAATTGACCTACATAAAACTCTTTTCTTTGTAAGTTATCCAGCCTCAGGTATTTAGTTTCAACAAGAGAAAACAGACTTAAACAAAACCTTTTTTCCCCTATCTAAAAATGCATGAATTGGGCTAACCAATGAATAGCATGCCTTCCTGTTCTGATGCCTTTTTTAAGACAGAAGGCAATCATTCTTGGAAGTGACACCTAAATGATACCTTCTTTCCTTCTGTGTTCTTTTTCCCTAGCCAAAGTATCATTATTTTACTGAATGGCTAAATAATTCAAACTATAAAAGCCCTAGAAATGTCACCTTGGACTTCTAAATATCGTCCAGCTCAAGATATCTCTGTGTTTATTTTCATAAAATATCCTGACAAAAAAAAAAACATAAAATGAAAAGTACTTTTCCCATGAAATTTTGGCCAGATGTAAACAATATGAGTTTTAGCTGATTGAGCTTGCTTGCTGGAGTTTGTGTGACTAACACTATTAGAGTATTCAAAATATTCTACTGGGACATTTCAAGACTACGCACATGGGCTCTAAATTTACTCCTGATTATATCCATGAGCAAAAGTTCAGTAGACAAACTTTTATTTACTATGAGTTTTACATAGACCTTTGGTCCTCCAGTAACATTAAACTCAATCTGCAGGTCTAGAATTTCTCTTGTTCCATATACCATGTGGAGTTCTAATAGACAAATGCTTTGGAATATGTTATTTTTCAGAAACTTTGCACTGTATCTTTCACCTCAAACCTCTCACCAGTGGAAGTTAATTTCAGCTAATGTTCAAAGACACATTAGACATAATTATGGGTATAAAACATTTGGCTTGGTTTATGTCCTTTTCTGTTAGCCAAAAAAACAAGACCTCCATTATGCTTTTCTCCAACGGTACCTCTTTCCAGGTGCCTGTAATCTGGAGACAAGGAGGACTGCCAGGACATTTTCTAGGGATCTTGTACCTTGGACAGAAATCATGAGGGTGTCCATGATCTGATGCCAGCTCTGAAGATGCTTTTGTGTCCACTGGTTCTTTCCAACCTATCCTAAAAGATGAATTCATAATTAGCCAACACTTTCATCCTCTTCTTTCCTGCTGCATCTAACTTAGCACTTATCAGAATGTAGGTCAATGGAAGTTTTGTCTATTCTAGATTAGGTTTTCTATGACAATAATCATTAACAATAATTGCTACAACTGCTCCCATTCTTTGAACACCTACTATGCTCCATGGCCCAAATCACTTTCTTTGCAAGTAGCACTTATTAATATGGCCTTAACATTTTTCTTATATTGACCAAATTTGAGACAGGCTTTCCTGCCTCTAGGCCCCTGACCTCCCTTTCCTTAGAGCATTTGCTTTAGAAAATGTAAAAGTATAAGATTTTTTTTTCTTCTTATCCCTTTGAGGTGTAAATATTTTTAAAGACTTCTTGCCAGTTTTCCAACCCAGGAATGTCTTTCTCAAGGTCCTGGGAGTCAGCTGTTTGAAGTGTAAAGCTCAAGGAAGATAACACCTTCATCTATGGGATTTTTCAGAGCTTGACTTTGGTAGGTGCCTTTCTCCAAATTTTAAGTCCTGAAGACACAAGAAAGTTTTACTTTTTCCTTGAGTAAAGTAAATTGGCAAACACAGATGGCCTAGGATACCTCCACCAGAGCCTTTCAAACTCTCCAGCCCTTTGCTTAGTGGACTTGATCTAAGTCTCTTTCCTCTATGGCAAGGGTTTTGAATAGTCTCCCTGGTCTGTTTAACGTCGTTCCATGCAAGTTTTGTTTTAATGCTATTTTTAATCTTTAATATATTGTTGGTGGGCCTTTGTGTAGGTAAGGAAACTGAGATTCAGAGTGGTCAACCAACTTATCCAGGGTCATGTGAAAGGCAGGTTCAAACCCAGGTCAGCATGACCCCAGAGCAGCATGCTTCCCCCACTGTGCTTCAGAAGCCCCTAGCTCTGGCACTCATTCTTACAGATACATTAGAGTTAGGAAACCTTTATTTCTCTTGGCTCCTAGTGGTGGCTCTCTGGAATAAACCTAGCTGCCAGTATGGTGCCTATGTCATAACACTGTCTCAGAGCCTGCATTCATACTCTTAAGAATGTATTGTTTCTTAAATGACTGATTCTAGATTCTATTAACCCTGACTTTCCTGGAAATTCCTGAACCATTATTCTAAAAATGTCAAGTTCCTAAAAAATAATCAGCATGTTAGAACTTATATCCTGATCTTCCTCACCAAATGTCCTTTTCCTGCATCATAACTGATACCAAATCCATATGCCTGTTCAGGCCAAAGCAGTTGGAGTCATCTCTGCCTGTCTTTCACCTCCCACATGGGATGCATTAGTAAATCTTGCTGTCTCCATCTTCAAAACATCCAGAACATGGCTGTTCTTCTCCATCTCTGCCGCTACAATTTTACTCTGAGTTACAATGCTTCTCACATGAATTATTGCAGTAATTCTAGTGGTCTCCTGATCCCACCCTTCTACCTCTACTGTCTCTTCTTAACACAGCAACCAGAGTGAACCTCATAAAATGAGTCAGCCCACATCACTCCTCCAATGTCTTCCCACCCTGCTCTGTGTAAAAGCTCAAGTTTTTATGATGGTTACAAGGTCCTACATGATCTGGCCCTGTGTCACCTTCCAAGTGACCTTATTTCCCTATGTGGCCTCTTCACCGTTGCTCACACTGGCCTCTGCATTATTTTTAAACTAGACTAATATGCTCCTGCCTTGCAGCCTTTGCATTGTTATTTCTTTAGCCTGAACCACTCTTTCCTCTTCTTTGCAAACTCTCTTGCTTTTTTTCAGGCAATTAATTGATGGTTATCATCTAAACAAAAGGAAACCTTCTTTGATCATCCACCTCAGCACACCCAGTACCCCTAGATCACCTTTAGATGCTCTAATATTTTCTCAATAGCACTTATCACCTTCCAACATAACATCATTTTAAAATTATGGTTACTATTCATGTTACATTTGCCTTCATTAGCAGGCAAGATTGTCAAAGATAAGACTTGTGTCTGTTTTGTTTCATTTGAATAGTTCCTGGTTCATGTTAGGTATTGTCTGAATTTTGTCCCCTTCCCTTCAACCCATGCGTTGAACCACTTAACCCTCAGCACCTGGAAATGTGACTATATTTAGAGACAGGGTCTTTAAAGAAGTGATTAAGTTAAAAATCAAGCCATTAGGGTGGGCTCTAATCCAAACTGACTGGTGTCTTTGTAAGAGGATTAGGACATACAGAGAGACACCAGGGGAATGTGTGCACAGAATTCAATCCAGGTGGGGAGGCATCAAGAGAATAGCATGTGCAAGCCCGAGGGCTCAGAGGAAATGAACCCTGCCTCAACCTCCATCATTCTTCTCACCTCCAGAGCTGCAAGAAAATAACTTTCTATTATTTAAGCCACTCAGGCTGCAGTATTTTGTTATGACAGCCCTAGCAAACGAAGACAGTGGGCACTCAATGAATACAAATGAATTAATGTTTTCAGAATCACAGATTTTTTTAAACAGCACAATTTTGTGTACCTAAGGATTTGACAAATCACCAAGAAGCCCAGCAGAGAAGAATGCCTAAATGAATGATTTCAGAATATAGAATGAACCACCCACCCACCACTGTATTTGAAATTAGATTCTGACCTTTATAGAGATAAAAACTACATCATCATTTCTAATGATCATTTTGGGGGGAACCAAAAATATCTGAATTATTCAATCCACACAGGACAACTCCTGGAAGTCTGAACTCTTCTAGATGTGAGAGCTACTTTATAAGATACTCTGAACTACAGAGAAATATGTCAGAAGATGATCTGATTCAGTGTGCTTTGAAATCTAAGAAAAGCTGTCCTCCAGAAGTACAACTTTCCCCCTCTCTGGCAAACTTTATTTTAGTGAGTTTTATTCAGACCATCTGAACTAAGCACAGTTGTGGTTTGATTGATACTTCCAAGTGGAAACCACTGCAAAGTTTCTTTTGCATTGATTAGTGTCCTCTAGCTGCCTAAAACCCCACAATGAATTCTCAATGCATTAGGGATCACATCAGGGGTTTATTTATGGGTGAGGAGCATGCTTATCTCCACCTCCGCTGGGCTATGTATATGCCAAAGGATCAGAGACTTATTATAGGCCTTTCTTGGGCATGATTCCCACCCAGAGTGAGTGACTGCTTTTGATGAGCCTTAAATTAGCTTATCTGCAATTTGTTTTTTACAGAGAAAGCATGCATTTGCTTTCTTCCAAATAAGAGTTCACAGTTATCCATCACCAAGTCTTACCATAAATCCAAACAGAACTGCCAGTGGGCCTAAGCTATAGCTTAGCTCACCAGCATTAATGGGTTACCTAATACGCTCATCACTGAGGTGTGAATTCAATCAGCCTCTTATCTGGCTCTCCCACTCAAATAAACAAAATAAGGAAACTGCTGAAAATAAGTGGAGCTATATCTTATTCAAAATGTTATGTACATCTGTTAAGGAAGAATACTTGGGAATCAGCTCCATTGTGGAATTGCTGTGTTAAAAATGGCAGGGTGCTATGGCTGAGGAGGCATTGTAGTACAAAACCAAGCCCTGTAGTGTCTGTTTGGAATTTACACAGTATGAAATAATTGAGGAATTCCTATATCTTAGCTGGGCAGCACTCCTAGGATTTTTCATAGGTCTGGTGATTTTTAATGAATGATAATGCTTAGGAGAATCAAGATGCAGGGGGAAAAATAAACCTGAGTTAAACTGAATATATGTCCTCTGAAAGAAATCATTCTGTTTTCAAAAACCAAGACCATCAGCGAGGGTATAAATACTGTAGAATAATCAATAGTCTAAGGCAGAAACACTTTCAGTGTCAAAAGTTTATAAATAAGGGAGAACAGAAGGACAGATAGAATAAAATAAATAGAATAGAGAGACTAATATTCTCTTTTTAAGTGATCCTTGAATGCAGCCTTACTTAATGGGAGCTGACTGCCCTGTCAAAAGAAAAAAAAAAGTAGAAGAAAAAAATAACAATAACAACAAAAATACACACAAAAAATTCTTTTGATTACATTTTCTAAAAACATGTAGCTTTTCCTACTGCAGTCTCTTTGAAATGGCTAAAGTGCTTCTGAGTAGACACATGCAATCTAGTGCATGCATTTTAGTTATTCTGTGTCTTTTATTTCTGTTGTACTTGGGCTGCACTGATATCCCTCTAGGTTAATATCTCACTGTCAAGGATGGTGCCCCATAGGGAAGTTCAGCCACTTCTTTCAGAAGTTCTTTCAGATCCTACCACTCACTGTCAAAAATTCTGGCATCTTCTATTGGTTTTTCATTCCCTTTTATGTATCATCTTTTTATTGTTTTTTTTCTTCTTTTTTATATGCTTTCCCTCTCTCTCTCCTCCTGCTGTTCTTATTATCTCTAGTCCCACAGGTTCTCAGTTGTAGTTTTCTTTGTTTTCTGTGTTTGACTGGAAGCTTCTTTGACTCCTTCTCCATATCTCTAAGATTCTCTTTCAGCATTTGCTCTCCCTCTAATCAATGCGTTTCTTGTTTAAAGCTCAGGTGGTCTCTGGTTTGTACTGTGGGTTATTTGCCTTACTGTGGCAGAGGAGAAATGGTCTTTGCTTTTGCAGCTGAACTAAAGTGTTGCCATCCATCAACCTGGAGATGACTTTATGTGTTTAGGATGTCAGGAGCACGAATCATACTAAATGAACAGTATTTACTTGAAAAGTCCCAATGAGCTTGCACTTGTTCTCTGTGAAGTCCATAACCCTGGTTAGCAGTATCTCTCAACAGAGAAATCAGGTTTACATAAACTTTAATGTTATTAAGTTAAATTCTCATGGATTCATGGGGAATGTGAGTTTATCAATGTTTTTCAAAGTACCGATAAGGAAACAAGGTGTGTGTGTGTGTGTTTGTGTGTGTGTGTGTGTGTGTGTGTATGCATATCCATATAAAATATTTGCTTTAACATAAACTAGTTGAACTCTCATTCATGGGTATATGTAATTGTAGGACTAAGAATTTTCTACACAGACATTTGTACTATAAACTGACCTTATTCTCAAAATTATAAAATACTCTTCAGTTCCTCAGCACACAAACTGATTAGATGAAATATTTTATTTATTTGGCTTATTTCTAGTTAAATAATCATCTAGTACACTGATTTCTGAAATATAATTTAGCTGGAACTATCTCAGTCTTTCATCAGTGAACATCATATCATGATCTGAGCTTTTTTATACATATGCAAAAATGCAACCCAATGATATATCAGAGGATTTTTGTATTCTTGTTGGATAAGGTAGTTTCTCTCTACACCCCAGGGCTACCATTATAGTTTCAAGGGGGAGGAAGAAGCAGATTTCATCTCAATAATGCTGCTCTTATTATCTCTAGTCCCACAGGTTCTCAGTATAATAATAATAATAACAATAAGCAGTATCCCAGCCATAATGCAAAAGGAGAAAGGTAGGAGAGAGAGTACCTTTTCCAGCTCAAAGGTTATGGGAGGAAAATGGATTTAAATAGAGAAAAGAAAATAGTCATAATTATGTTCTGATTTACCCTCCCCCAATTTTCTTTAAAAAGAGGAGGTAGAGCCCTTTGTCCAGCTCCTTGTTTGGGGCTTAGAAAAATGATGGCTAAATAGGACAGCTCAATATCCCCCAGCACAGTAAATAGAGGAGAGCACTGAGATAAGGTGCAGAGATAATCCAGTTTGTAAACCTGTGTCAAATGAGACATTTAGGAGGTATAAACTTTACGTGCGAGGGGATCTGTCCTTTGGTACAATGTGATGGCAGTATTGGGGGAAGTGGTAAAGTGGGATGGTTAGAACTTGTGCCAGATAAATGACATGAAAGAAACTCGGAGGGTTTTGTGGTAGCCATGAGAGGAAAGACTAAGTCATCATGGTGGCCCCGATCAAGCCAAGAACAGTCAGAGTTGGTTATCCTCAGGTGTTAGCAGTGTTCCAAGTACAAGATCATAAAACCACCACTTAGTCAGTTGGCACTAGCCAATATCAGATCCAAGAACCAGCATCCACTCAGGGACTTGACTTCCCCTAATTCCACAACACCATATAGGTCTCTTTCTAAGAAGTTAAGATGCTATTTTTATAAAGAGGAGAGGGACAATATCTCAAACATTTACTGAGTATTTTGCCTAAAGAATTAGTGTAGCCAGAATAGGCAGTTAAACTGTAAATAAGGTAAATGAAGAAATGAGCAGAAACATGTTTAAATCAGCATGAAAGGAGATGTTACCTCAGTATTAGGTACATTTGAGTAAAGGACTAAGCAAATTCAGGACTGAAACACGAAATATGTAAGGGAAAAATATTCTAAGCAGAGAAAAGAGCAAGGGCCAAAAACTCTGAGTTGGGGGAAATGACTAAAATGGTTAAGAAAGACAAAAGAGGCCCAGGTGAGCTGAAGAGAGGGGGTGACTAATAGGTAAAATTAGAGAAATAATGGGGGAATCAGATCCTAAAAATCCTTGTGGGCCATATGAGGACACTAGTTTCTAATCTAGGTGAGAAGGGAGAACATGATCTATTTGGCCCACAGCAATGACATAATTTGACTTCAGGTGGTCAGAGTTAAGCAAGGGAAGAAGCAAAGAGATTGTTTGGGCAGATACTTCCATAATTCAAATGAGAGATGGTGGTGGTTTAAACCAGGGTGGTTATGTTCAAGGAACAAGAACTCTAATTTGGGACATTTGAAGCTCAAGGTATGGATAGCACATTCAAGTAATAACAAATATGAGATTCAGGGAAGAAGTCTGAAGATCTTCAGCCTATTGGTGGCACTTGAAGTCATAAGACTAGATGTATCATCAAGGTAGTGAATATGAAGAGAGAAACATAAGAAATCCAAGGATTGATCCCTGGAGAAAGTCTTCATTGGAAGGTTAGGGGGGTGAAGAGGAACCAAAGGAGGAGACACATGAGAAGAGTCTAGGAAAGTAAAAAGAAAGCTGAATTGGTGTTGACATCTTGAAAACTCAATGAAAGAAAGACTTTCAAAGAGGAGAAAGATAGTATGATGCTGGCAGATCTAGCAGGGTGAAGACTAGAACTGATCATATTTAGTGACACAGAGGCCATTGGTGAACTCACCAAGATCAATATTGCTCCGGGGGTGGGAGTGCCTGGTTTAAGGGTATCTGAGAAGGGATGGAGGAAAGGAATTGGAAATGGTGAGTATATACTAGTCGGTTTTTTTTTTTAATATCAGAAATGACAGAAATGATAGCATATTTAAATGTTGATGGGAGGGAAGATTTTATGATGCCAAAGAAAGTAGAGAGAATTTCTGGAGAAGGCAAGAGGGGATGGCATATACTGTACAAGTAGAGGGGTTAGCTATAAACAGATGCCCAGTCAGTTCATCTATGCAACAGAGAGATAAGTCCTGACATGCCCACAATTTTCCAATATCCTTGAGGTATAACATGGATTGAAAATACTGTCATTTTAGTTATCAAGGTGAAGAATTTTTTACATAGTGATTTTCAAAGGCCAATGAGGTGATTTAACATAGCCAAGGGGGCAGATTGAGTCAAAGTCTCTGCCATTCTAAGTGCAATTTTCTTGATCTTCAAAAATCATTGTGAGAGCTAAGTGAGATATTGAGAGAACAATCGAGTGCAGACGTGTCTAGTTGCAATTGCTCAACACTATCCATGAGCTCTCTTCCCTGGCACAGAGCTTACTGTGCATCTCAGTCATAGTCACAGATAAGTAGATCTACAGGCCTGCATGTTGTCCATATGAATGTGAGCAGAATGCTGAATCTCAGCCCTGAGTCTGGTCCACTATGACCCGAATAGGTCCTTTATCTTTTCTGCTTCTCTCATCATTAAGCCAGTTGTATTCAGGGGGTGCATTTGAGAATTCTGAGGCCCTAGAAGATGGCAAAACCATGGAAGGATGGATCCTTTCTGACTTGATGTGAGCAAGAAATACACTTTCATTATAGTAATCCACTACAATTTTGGCTTATTCATTAGAGATCCAAGAATTAATTCCTTTAACTAATACCATGAGTTTTCTTTATAAATGTTAAATATCACTATCAATTCAGTTAGTTCCAGAGTATATGTTAATTGGTGATGGAGATCTGCAAACACTCAGCTTTCTCCATTCCAAGTTTGGTGCTTTTCTATGTATTTGATAATCTATTTTTGTCCACTATGCAGAAGAAGCCATTATCCAATTCAGAGCATAAACTCTACTGTGTTAGAAAAAGAAAGAACAGAGTCAGATCTTTTCATAAAGTCAATCTATAAGCCATCTTAAGCAGCAAATGTTGTTGCTTTGACTCTTCCCTTTAAGTTGAGATGTAACAAAAAATAAATAATTGAGGTTATGTATTACTGAATAAATCAGATTATGAGTATCTGATTTATTGATGCAGAATATCTGGTACTTGGAGGTTTATACTGCAACTAGGTCACAAGTGAAAATATTTCCATTTACCGTTTCTAAACATTGTGTGGTCATAGAGTGGATGACATTTTTCAATTAGCAATATGATAATTGCTATTCTAGAATTTGCTTAATTTCTGCAATTCAAAAGGAATCCAATTTTCTTTCTTATACCTTTCTGGTTATTTAATTGGAACTTAACATTAGGAGAAACTCTTTAATATTCAAGAAGCATATCTCAAATAGCATCATGTCATGAATATTCCCCACTGTAAAGTCATACTTCTACTTTGACCTTGTTGTCATTGTTTTGTTACATAAATTATTCAGCCTGGTATGTCTTATAGATTAAATACCCTGGAAACAAATTAAAAAGCATCCCAGTGGCTTAGAAATGTCAAGTAAGTCTTTTTGTTTTTCCCTCTGAATACCTCTTATAAAATGGGATAGTAAAAAACACCCCCATAAAAGGCAAGATGATTGTTGAGAGATCAAATTGCCCAGTGAAATAAGCACCTCTGTTGAATTTAGGGAGGCATATGCAACTTGCCCATTGATATGTACAGGAAAGAAAGCAATAGTCCTTCTCTGGCCCCAAATCCATCAGCTTTTCATAATTAGGACATGCAGGCTTGAAGAAGACACCTCTTCCCGCAAAGACGCCCTGCTCAAAGCATTTTTTTTTTCCCATAGAAGAGAGATTGCAGGAAGACAGATACCTTCAGTGCTTTCCAATAACAGGATGGGCTGCCATGAGTCCTGGTCACTGGAAGTTTTCACCAAATGATGTTTTAGTCAAATGACAGATCTTGACAGAAGGTATGAAAGGGTTCCTTCATGGAGTTGAAGGCTCATGCATCCATTCTTTCAAAAGAAAAACAAAACCAACCAAACAAAAAACCTTTATTAATCAACTAATCTGAGGATAGTCATTGAGAATGCAAATGCAAATAAATCCTTCCATAAGCTGCTAATACTTTCATTTTCCCATGCCAGGAGCTATTCTAATTTTATAGATATTTACTCATTTAATTATCAAAACAACCTCATGAAGTTGGTCTTGTGACCATATTTACTTTTATACAATGAAACTGACACCCAGAGAGATAAAGGAACTTGACCAAGTGACACAGATAACAAATGAGAAGGGGATTGAATGCAGACAACCTCTTTTTGTTCTATACAATGCCTCCTCTATCCTTAAGGTTTAATTTAGTCTATCTAGGATGACTCATTGGGAAAGTCACAGATACTCTTTGATAAGGCCAAGAGTTAAGATATGCCCAAAGTACAGGAATTCACCTAACAGAAATTTCCAAACTGTTTTAAAATCTGTGTATCTGATATTAAGGACAGACTGGCTAAAATATGAAGAGCGCAAAGAGAATTGATTTTTGGCTTATACAATTTGTTCCAGACTTACGACATACTGTTCTGAGATAGACACCAAATAAAGCCTTTACACAGGCAAACAAGAGTACCCAGCCTTCTCACTTTATAGCATCACTCCTGTACTTTGCAAAAGCATGCTATAGTATGAAAGTCTGCTATGAACACAGATTGGAGCTTCAAGTAAAATCTCTTTCCACCAGGAAGAGAAATGGATTCATTTGACTATGACCTCAGGAATAGCGAACAATAACAAAAGCAACAATAACAATAATAATAAAATTGATTTAAGCTGTAGAGGTCACCTTTACCTTAAAATGAGTTGATTTCAGAACCATTATGGTCAGCCAGGTAGAAAATGTCCTATCACATATTCCGGTTCTCCTAAAATATCGTTAATTTGGGATTGTCTATAATCTCAGTCTGTCTTCAAAAGTTAAATCCTGCAAAGCCCTTCTGTAACTAGTTCTAGGATTCTCATGTTCCACCGTTTTTATTTGTGAGCCCATTATACTCCCTGATAATGATTGATGTACATTATCCTATTCTTCCAAAAGTTGGCTCCATCTTAAACATTGCTGCAGGTAGCTCTGACTTGGAGATACAGACAACAAGTTTGTTGGGCTTTTTGCTTCACAAATAAACCTCTCCATTTAAGAATAATAATTACCATGGTAACCCTAACAGCTTAGGAATCGTTCAGGCATGCAGTTTCTAGGGAGGAATAAAGCTCAGCATTTCTGAAACTTGTTTAACCCTTCACGATTCAGTGTCCATTTCTATAGCGGAGTCAATTTTTTTTTAACTTCTTAGTCAAAATATGTAGGAAATCCTGGAGGCAGCGGGAAGAGATGGAAAGGAACAGAATGAGAAATGATACATTTAACAGTAATCTAATCTCATTGAAAGACGTTTTTGAAATGGCATTTGAAATAGCATTTGGCTCAGATGCAGGCAGCCCCTCCTTGCATCTCCGCTCTCAGAGATGAAGGCTTGAGTAATGAACACTGCTGCCATTATGCAGTCAGTGGGGATGTTGTACCTCAAGCCGTCACATTCTCCTCTCTTTTTCCTCATGTAGCATAAAACTCCGATCATGTTGGACATGAACAATCTTGATGGTATAATTTGGCTGTACCTGCACCTCAGGAGCCAAAGTCTGATGCTGGACCAGGTCTCACGACGGTTCTGTCTGCATTTTCTTTTTACCTCACTCTGCCTAGTGGCATTTTGCCTCCAGTGCCAAATTTGAGAGCCAAATGAAAGCCTGAAATGACTGCTGAACCTTCAATTTAATAGAAGCAAACACATACCTCCTAGGAAAGTACAATTCATATTGAACAAACATGGAATTGGGTTTGCACAGCCATATTAAAGGAATGAGTCCTCAGGTTATCTAACAGACTTGCACAAGATCTCAAAAAACAAACAAACAAAAAAAACCTACAAAGTGCTTTTGCTAGTGTTGCTTATTAGTGGTTAGAAGAAGAAGCTCTCATTCAGAATCCTTCTCTGGTTAAAAAAAACTGCATTATGTTGATGCATTTAAAAAATCAGTTACAGTGATAACAGAGGAAGAAATGGATAATTATACTCTTCATGTTCACATGCCTTCATCTCACCTCCAAGTAAACCTAAGTTTGATTCATGAACCTCCTTGGTTAATATCTCAGAAAAAAAAACAATATATATGCATTTTCCCCATTGTTTGAAATTTCATTACGTAATTTAAATTGTATTATATGTGAATTCTTATAGCTCATCTGGTGAATTTTTTTCTGTCAGTAAGATTACTTCTTTTTGTGTGTCTATTAAAATTTTAATAAAAAGATTTACCACCACTAGGAAAGCCAGCATTACTTTCAGAGAATTATTTAGTGCAGATTCTTCATGTCAATGAAGATAGAAAACGGGAAAATGAAAAATAAAAGGATCCGATTTGAGTTTAGTATTCTAACAAATATTTAATGATGATGATCAATGTTATTAATAGTAGTATTATTGTCTCAGCATTTCCTTTCTCTAGCTAACCTCTCTAGAAGAATGAAAATCTATTAAGAAGAATGGCCAAGCAATTTCCCTCCCCTACCCAAACCCCTTTATCTTCCCATCAAATCTTGATGCTCATACAGGGCAATGAGCCTCTGAAAATAATGGTTTGTGGTCTTGGTAACTGAAGGCAATAAGCACTATAACCATTGCTGAATCTTATGATGGGGATGAAATAAACTTCTGTCACTACTTTTATCTTTTTTTTTTCGAATCCTTTCACACCTTCAAATCATTCTTCATTTTCCAGCCTTTAGCATTGTACTCCATTATTTCCCTTCCGAAAGTGTTGACCGAGGTCTATAGCCAGAGGAAAAGCTTGCAGTGGAAGAAACAAGAATCTTTTCAAAACTGCCCAGGTGAGTGTTCTGCCTTCCATTGGTTTGGATCTAGGAAGCTTAAATGGCACTTCATCTGTGATACCAAGACCACAGTTCAAATTTTCATGTTAAGATAAAGAAGGTCTAATAATACTACCTTCCCAAATGACCCCAAAGTCCCTCTCACTGGCCTTCCATCTTCCTTCTGGCCTCCTCTTACCACTCCCCTAATCTAATCATTCCTTGTTTTCCTTTATCCATAAATATTATTTCATCAGCTATTTTCATCATAGTGATCTGAAGAGAACGTTGTATCTGAATGTGTTGGGTACTTCTTAGTGTTTGCAGCAAGATTTTCCTAGGACAAATATCAAAAAAAAAAAAAAAAAAAAAAAAAAGGTGTACATTCAGACCTTTCCTTCTCCTGCCAGGTGCCTACACTTCTACTGTTTCAGATCCATTCTTTGGCATGTGAGTCCTTTTGACTGCAAGGCTTCCTCTCTTAAAACATAAATGACCCAGGGAAGAAAAAGACATTAAGCTACTTATCTATGAGAGTCTATATGAGTTACTGCACTCGAATTCACTTTTCCCCTGACATGTAACTTAAACAGAGTATCAAAGAAATAGTTTTTTTTTTAAAGAGAGAGTGAGAGAGGAGAGAGAGAGAGAGAGAGAGAGAGAATTTTTAATATTTATTTTTTAGTTTTTTGGCGGACACAACATCTTTGTTTGTATGTGGTGCTGAGGATCGAACCCGGGCCGCACGCATGCCAGGTGAGCGCGCTACCGCTTGAGCCACATCCCCAGCCCCAGAAATAGTTTTTAATATTGAAAAAAAAATTAGAAAGGCTATTTTCGCTGTTGTAGAGCATTGGACATTTTGGGGGGCTGCCATGGTTTAGGTGAAAAATCTCCATGAGAACTATAAGGGAATTACACAAAGCAAAATTATACAAAGCATATTTGCAAGCAAAGAGAAAAGAGATCCAGAAAGGAGAAGAGAAACAGAACAAAAGAAGCTGCCTACCTTGTTCTATTACCTGGAGCTGTGGGGTACATCAGGACACAACATAGAAACCCGGGGTACAAACTAAGGAGGAACCTTCTCTCCTGTGCCTTTAAAACCTTTTCACCAAATTATCATGTCTTTCAGATGATTTCCGAATTATTGGAATGACAGATGTGTTGTTAGGTCTAGGGCAGATGTTAAATACACAGAAGCACTGCTCCATCACCTCAGCACTAGAGTTGTATCAACTTTTTCTTTTGCCTTCACTTGATTGGTTTCCCTGAAGTTCATAGAGACTGGATCATTCCAAAGTTTTCTGCAGCCAAGAAGAAAGTCAATAATCATATTCAGCCTCAGATAATATAATTTTCTGCTCTAAGATAATCATATAACTTTCATCAATTGTGTATTGAAGGGATGACGAAGGTACAATCGAAGTGAGTGATACAACATTATACTAGAATGCAAGCTACTCTTTTTCAAGTTAGTTTCATCATGCATTCTAGTAAAACAACCAGAGAAAAACACGTCTAAATGAGAAAACGTGGGAAACTGGGTGAGTGGCATATGGCAATTCTTGCACTGACTTTACAACTTTTCTATGAATCTAAAATGAAAACAAAATTTAAAAAAAGATTCTTAAAATATCAGAAAAGAAGCAGAGGTAGACCACAATATTAAGGGTAAATGGGAAGAAAAAGGCAGATAACATTCAGTGAGTCCCACTTTTGCCAGGCACTATGCTAGGCACCTTAAGTTTGGACTCATTAATTCTGACATCCTTCTTAAGAAGCAGATACTGTTATTCTCACTTTAAGATAAAGCCAATTAGAATTCTAGAGGATAAATAAGTATCAAAATCACACTGATAGGAAGCAGCTCAGCTGGAATTTAACTTCAGGTATCTTAGTTTTCAAATTGTCTGATGTTTTTTCTCTAGTTCACTTTCACTTCTTATTCCCTAGGGACTTCTTTTGTGCCATGCAACTATTCAGTGGGTAGGCATCCCATCGAATCGTCATTCGATTCAGTTGATCTAATTTTTTGTTTTGTCATAAAGATACCATCCTTGCAAAACATCCCGTTCTTTGCTTAACTTTGTAAGGCAATGAGTTCAAGGAAAACCCAGCTGAGGTGCCCAACCCTCAGTGCTGTGATAGTTGCATTTTATATCAAATAGTCCTCTAATATTCTCTTTGACAAGTAGAATCCACACTCCCTCATGTTAAATTGTTAATGGCTTCCCTTGTGGTTTGCTGTTCTGATTTCATCATAATTTAGACTCCTCATTTTATGTCAGTAAAATTGTCTAGAATAACATCACAGCCCTTGGGCTAGAAGCCTTGATGTGGCCAAGAAACAAAGGTGCATGTTCCCGTAAGGACAGTGCTTATTTTCTTCTTCCACACATTTTTGCGCTGTGTGTGTGTGTGTGTGTGTATACCTCCACCCATTCTGTTTGCAATGTGTCTTATTGTTCCTTAGAAGCATACTCCAAGTGAGTCACTAACCTATCCATGATATTTGTGGACAGATCCACAAGGATGCATGTGATCCCAAATTCTCCAGTTGCAACTGCATGCTGCACTTCACTTTGAATTCTTGCATCTTAGCTCTGTGACTGTTAGCTACCTCAATCATTGGGAAGAAGGAGAAAATAGTAACACAATACCTCTTCCTTCTAGTGCTTCAGGCAGTTTTGTGCTTTGTGGTTTTCTTTTTTAATGCTTGAAGGAGTCTGTTTAGATGATGACCTTATTTTAATTTGAGTATACCAATTCCTCCAGTTTTCAGTACGGGAATCTGTACTTTGGTGTGACCCTCTACAAAATGCAGCACAAAAATACTCATTCCTCTCAACACTCTCTCAAAGGCTGAAGCTACTTAAAAGGAAAGATTTTATTCTTCAGATGTCCTGGTACTGCAGAAAACTCTAAAAGTCTGTTCTTTCAAATCAGAGATTAACAGTGCTCTTCTCAGACCCAAGATGTACAAACCCATAATGTTGTGCTTTAACATAAACATAAAACAAAATAGAGAAATGTAAAACAAAAGTTAAGAGAAGTTTGCCCTTTCATCTTTCAACCAGTCCATCTCTGAGGTTAGACATATTTGCCCCTACAAGAGTTTTTTTTTATTATTCCACAGAAATCCATGTTCTAGAGTTCTGTTTGATAGCATAGAGAGCATAGGAGAAAGCACCATTAATTAGTCCTCTAGGCAGAGTGAACCACACAGCTGATGCCCCACACTGGGAAACTGATTTTGACAGTGAAACTGAAAGATATTAAACATGTATGCTAGAAGAGCAAATATAAACTTGACTAACAAGTAATAGACAGAGGAAAATACCTATATATGCTAAGCTGCAACCTCACTTTGTTGTCAGCATGATAACTAACACATCCCCTTCAGCTCTTAGAGTGTCCCATTTGGGTAACAGATTATATTAATGGTTCTCAAGCTCTTTGGTCTCAAGATCACTTTACCCTATTAAAATTAGATAGGATCCAAATATACTTCATTTATGCAGATTATCTCTTTCAATATTTATGTAAATTAAGATGATTTTTAAAAAAATTAATTTCTTAATACACTTAGAAATAAAAATACACATAAAAATATACAATAGATTTATATGAATAACATGTCTATAGAAACTATTTTCCACATGCAATCAGTAAGAAAGGTGACATTCTTTCATCATTTT
This sequence comes from Urocitellus parryii, assembly GCF_045843805.1. Taxonomy (NCBI): domain Eukaryota; kingdom Metazoa; phylum Chordata; class Mammalia; order Rodentia; family Sciuridae; genus Urocitellus; species Urocitellus parryii. The sequence goes on from NC_135536.1 coordinate 39,019,674, forward strand.
GCAAATTTCTTTAATGACTAGCCTACTAGAAGACAGCTGGATTCTCATGTTTGCTTCAAGACTAAATGTCTTGTGGCCTCACCTGTGACGTAGCTTCTGGAAATTTTTCATAAGAAAACAAGATAGATCAAAAGCAAAAGCCCTTTGGCATTACTATGAAAATGCTTTTGACCCCAACTGTACTTTGAGAACTGCTAGGTTCTACTGTCTCCTTTCTTTGGGGTAAGAGAATGCTTCTGCAGAGTTGGAGAAATCACCACCTTTTCTAGTATATACTCCTGCCTCATCTTCACCTGGCCCTTTTACCGCCCTGCAGAAAGTATTTTCTGATCCCAGGAGACTACGTTAGATTCTTTTGGTGTTTGTTCTGAAAGAACACTGTTTTCTTTATCATAGTAATTACCATAACTTAATGTCAGTGCTGATAGAAATATCTGTCTACTTCATAGGGTGTAAGGATCAAGATGGGGTGGGAATTTCAACTATTCTTCTAAATATAGGACTTCTACTGGCACAAAACTGCTTGACACAGAATAAAAGTTTAAGAAATACATGATGTCCAAAATCCTTGTCAAACGAACCAATTAAGGATATACCAAACCATTATGTACTTAAAGCCAAATCATCTATTTGTGACTGAAGCTTTTTATAAATACAGAGCAGCTTGATTATAATATTCTAACATTGCTTGTCTTACATTTCGCAATTCTTCAGCATCGAATCTTTGATGACATCCTTCAGTGTCTCATGCTCAGTGACCTCTTCTGAATTTCTGGGCTACTGTTTAGACACCTGGGGTCCTTTTCAATACTGACCGTATGCCATCATTACATTTGTGAACTGTCATGTCTTTTACTACTTGATACATTTGAAAACTTGTGTTCTGTGGCTTCTAACTTTTTCTCTGCCCATATAACCTGCATAGGACATAGTCTTGCACATAGTAGGCACTGACACATAGTACATAAGAGGTGGAAGTATGCATCAACAGAACATTAGATTGCAACAAGTTTACTTTATATGAGAGAGAGAGAGAGAGAGAGAGAGAGAGAGAGAGAGAGAGAGAGAGAGAGAAGGCAAAAATTTATGTGAACTTCACAGAAGTTTCAACACCAAAAAAATCTATTCCTGGAACACTGCCATGTCTCCTGACTGGGACCCTCTGTGATGAATGCCTAACCTCTAGCAACTGTGATCCCCATGGGTATTCATGAGGAAGCAGAGCTCCAACTCCACAGTACATTCTCAGCCTCAGGGTTTATCCCATCTCATCCTCTTTGAGTTATGGGTCTCTGTTCTTTTACTCAGATTTATGAATTCAGACAGTGTCATAGGAGGCAGGTACAGCACATAAATCAAACAGCACAGGCACGCGGGACAAGCTGCAGAATTATCACTGTCCCTTTCCACACTTTGTGATGTCAGGGAGAGGCTATGCCTAATAGTCCACAAACGTGAAATAGGTAACGTGAGTAAGTGCCTGGCTTCTTATGTTGCTTTCACTTAGGTACAAGAAGAAGTCTGGTTTCATATATCTCTGCATTCAATGAGAAATTTATAGCATAGCTGCATAATTTAAAATATACCTTTCTGTTTGTTAGAAAATGGTATTAGACCAGACATTTCCAAAGTTTTTCTAGTTTCAAAGTTTATAATTGAATGAGATAATATTTCATTTATTTTTACATGGAGATAAAACTATGTGTTTACATAGCATGATGGTACAAAGTATACATTCATTGTGGAATGGACTAAATTTGGCTAATTCACATTTGCATCCCCTCATGCAGGCAGTTACCATTTGTGTGGTGAGAACTTTCACTCAACTCAGCATATTTCAAGAATACCATATATTGTTATTGACTCTATTCACTTGTTGTACGATAGATCTCTTAGGAGGTGATATTTTAAATGTTTGACAAAGTTTGATAATAATGCTATTGATAATGATTTGAATGTTTTTAATGAGAATACTTAGAACAATTTTCCTCATCAAAAGACACATTTAGTATTTCTCAATTGTTGTCCCAATGAATCAATCTTTACTTTTCAGAGAACAAACAGTGATAAGTGTTAACAAAGAAACCATTATCTTTATGCTTGATGGTTTTGAATGATCTATATAAAAATAACTTCATATAAATGTGGCACAGGTAACTATTTTTTTCACTAAAACTTGTTGCTCCTGTCCATGGCTTTTATTTTCCAGGGTTTTCACATCTTATGGGGCCAATGGAATTTAGGCGCCAAGGATGTTTATTACTTCCAGGACTAGCCCACCTAAAACTCCCACATGACCCCTCATGCCACTCCTTCTTGACCCCGAGAGCAATCTGTGAACCCTATAGTGTTTTATTTATAATCTCAAGTCCACTTTTTATTATATTTACATTGTTTTCAATCCTTAGGTCAATTATTTTCTCTGTGAAAAATTTCTGTTATCCTTATGCCTATATCATATGCTAGTATTGAATTGTACAGTTTCTTCCAGGAATTCATTGGAGATTTTTGTCTAATATTTGAAGAAGTCAATTATTATACAATAGTTTTTCCTGAAATATCAAGCTCAGATTACCTACTTTGAGCTTCTTTTATTGTATATTAGAATTCATGCATTTATTACTAATACTCATTGTAGGCTTTTTTGAAAGCTATTTACTAACCAATTGATATTAAATTTGTGTGTTTAAATTTCCATATTTTTGCTTTTTAGGATATTTAGATAGTTGTCCATTTCTAGTCTTCTGACACCAATGACATTTTTCAACTCTCTCCATGAATCTAGTGGCTGTAAATCTATATGTAACTGCCTGCATAAATTATTTTGAATTTAGTGTTTTCTTCCTATATCCTGACTCTATATGATCAACAACTTCAAAGTGTTTTTCTTAAATAAAAGAAGTTGAGCAAGTTATTCTCAGTTATTATCTTTAATCATTTTGCTCAGCAATAACGTGATTCTTTATTAACCTTCCAGATTGGATGATAAGTTTAAAAACACTGCTTTTGTGATGTTGGTATGGGAGGACATTTGACAGGTCATTTGGGGTGTTAGCTATTCTGATGGTTTTAGGCTACTTCTTTTATTTGTGCCCTTGGTCTTTGTAGCCTTTTCTATTCATTTTTCATTCGATTTAAAAATTTCAGTTCATACAAAGGCTTTTTATTATCATTATATTGATTTAATGAATTAACATTTTGAAAACTAGAAGTGGCAAAATAATGCAATAAGCAAAGATACATGTTTGTAATGCCTCAGGGTGGGGGTGGGGCAACAATTTTTTTTTTTTAAAACCCACTCTCCTGACCCTTGCTTGGTTTTTACTTGTGTACTTTTCTAAAGCAATCTCACTTCAAATAACCTGTTTGAAAGAGAAAAGAAAAGAAAAGAAAAGAAAAGAAAAGAAAAGCACAGTATATGGTGGTGCCCACTGTGTGCATACTCAAGAATTTCAGGAGTAAAGTCATCGAGCTTTAGTCACAATGCTGCTCAATTAGTCGAGTCTAGCTGCATGTCATCTGACTTACTTTGTTCAGTTTCAATGAGATTTCTACCTCAATAGGCTTGCCTTAGTTCACATCAAAACTGGAAAAGGTTAATGCTGTAAAGCTTCAGAGGATACCTCGGGGTCTTTAAATTTGATACCTTTCAAAGATTTTCCTGGGATCTAGAATTTCCCTTCAATGTGAAAGAGATGTTCCATAAACGGAGGAGTTTTTGACTTTATGGCTTTCAGTGCCATTAGGACTATACTTCTCTCAAAAGCACATTTAGATTTGGGTTTTGGTTTTACATTTCTACCAGAATCAATCTTTTCTTTTAGGCCACATACTTCATGCATGTTATTTCAAAATGTCCATGAAAAAAAACAGAATGTCTTTCATACTTTTTTTAAAAAGATGTTAATCAGTTAATAAATGAACGTGGATACAGAAAGCTGTAGAACCCAGGCCAAGAGAAGTTCTTTAGTGGTTGCTCCAGGCCATCATATAATCTTGGTTTTTTTATTACTTCCTACTGGTGTATACACACCTATATTCACTTGTGTTATCATCCTGTTCAGAACAACAGAAAAACACTGCCTTTCTCATTTTGTCCAATTTGTTAAACGGAGGTTCTGTTCTAAACATTCTTGTTGAAGAAAACAAGAATGATTTTCTGCATTCCTTCCTGAACAGGGTCCTAAAGAAGCTCTAAGCATGGCAATGATTTACTCAGTAATTGCATATTAACTGTGAAAGCAATATTAAAAATTTCTTTTCATTTCTGAAAAACACACTGCTTCTAGCCCGGTAATTTATTTTAATTGAATGCTGAGAGACTCAAAGGCTGTAAAACAGAAAAAACAGTTCATTTGGGTCTAAAAACTGGATGCAAAACCAAGTGCTTGCAGGGGTCAGGCAGGAAACACAAATGAGTGAAGTGGACGAGATAAATTTGTCAGCTGGAGCTTCAGGTCTTAACTAAGTGGCTACTAGGAGCTGGTTAGGTGACAGGTCCCTTACAAGGCAAAGGTTTCTGCTTCCAGATCTGTTCATTTTTAAAGAGATGCCAGGAGCCATTTTTTTTATGTGAAATATTCTGCTTTTCAAATGTTGGCAACCAACTCAAAATATTTTAAAACACTTACATGCAAAAAAGAAGAAGGAAAGAACAAAAAAATGAAAGAAAGCAGGCAAGAAAGAAAAGTAACACACTTGAAACTTGAGGATAAATTTTGCCTGGACATCACCTTTTGCTAACCTGTATTTCTAGGTGAGAAAATGAGTGGAAATGCCCTTCAGCTTTTTTATCACGGCTTTATTCTCTTAGATTGCGTCTTTTCCCCAGGTGTGTCACTACTGAAATGAAAATTTACTTGTAAGTGAAATTGGTGAGTTGTGTGTATAAAAGATACATGGCCATGTTCGTGTATGTGCAATGTATACATATACTTTGGAGACCAGAGATGAGAAGAGATTTGCTGATTTGCTTAGAAATTCTGAAGTTGGAAAACTGCTGGAACCTCTAAAAAGTAGTGACATTCAGGAGACATGTGAACATAAAGTTCAGGACACTCCATCATGTTGAAGGAAGGCCATCAAATCTGTGTGTGGATTGCTGTGTTTATTTATAGTAGTAACCTTACAGCATTGGATATGCTCTGATTAGTTTGCACTGTACCATGGCAATTTATTCCATTGTGGGATTCAAAATAGCTTTCTGTATATTTTTTCTTCTTCCTTTTAAAGCTCCATTTCAGAGATTTTTCTAATTATGGGATAGTGGCATTAATTTGTATATGTGTGAAAATTTTTACAAAGTCCAAATAAGATGATTTTAATATTCACAACTCAAACTGATTCTTGTTTCTTTTCTGGTATTAGAAAGTATATATACTCATATCATAAGAAGTCAAGTAAGTTAAGATACTAGAAATGATCTTATTCTTAAGTCATATTTTTTTTTCCTTTCTTCTCTAAAGACATCAAAAAATGAACAATATCAGTTAGAGATCTATATTTCTGAGACTTATTAGTTAAGTTTCTTTCCATTCCCCAGATTTCAAAGCAACTAATCAATTTGTCCAATTTATTCCATAAAATAATCTTCAGGGAGAAATAATTATCTAAGTCAGTTTCATTTAGTACTTACTAGTTAACTATTATATTCTGTTTCCCTTCAATGTTTTTGATAATATAACATAAATTTATGTATCAAATGACCAGTTGATAAAAGGTTATATTTATCAATTGTTTTCTTTGTTTGATTTAGTTTAAAAAAATCATTTTCAATAAAGTATTAAATTTAATATTAATGATACTTTTGATTTTAAATTTTAAATTTGACCAAAATGGTAGAAATAATTATATTCCAATATTTACTTAAGTTTATAAGTTTTAATTTTATCTGACTTTCCCCTTACACCTTTCTTCATTTTTTTTCCTCCTTAGAAACATATTACTGATCAGTCTTACAACCACTCTATTCATTTCTTCTGAAACCACTAACCTCCTATACTTAAACTATTTACTACAACTTGTGTCAAATTGTTATTCACTCATTTATAAACACTGAGAGGAAAACAAGCATAAATCTTCATTATCCTGAGTTAAGATTGTTTTATCTGTATAATGGCAAAAGTGATAAAAGGAAAGAATAGAATAATTGGACTTCATTCATCCTAAAAACTTTCATGCTGCATGTGGTGCCATTTATAAAGTGAAAATACAATACACAAGTTAGAAAAGAATATTTGCAATTCATATGTGTTACATAGAACTTGAATCCAGGATATATAACAAAGAACCCTATTAACTCAATAATAAACAGATAAATGTTCTGGTTAAAAAAATAGAGTAAGTGGGGCTGGGGTTGTGGCTCGGAGGTAGAGCGCTTGCCTACCATGCATGAGGCACTGGGTTCGATCCTTAGCACCACATAAAATAAAGATATGTGTCCACCTATAAGTAAAAAATAAATATTAAAAAAATAGAGTAAGGATCTGAAGAGACATTTCTTCAAACAAGATAAACATATGGTGAGTAACTGTGTGAATAGATGCTCAACATCATTGGCCATTAAGGCAATACAAATCAAAACTACAATCATATTCCATTTCACACTCACTGAGATGGCTGTTAGAATGATATTCACAGTATTGGCAAGCATGTGAAAAAAATGGAAAACTCATATATTGTTGGTGAAAAAGTAAGAATTTACAGCCACTTCAAAAAAACAATTTGGTAGTCCCTCAAATGTTTAAACGTAAATTTAACACATGGCCCCAAATTTTCAACTGTTAATTATAACCCAAGAAAAGTGAAAACATATGTTCATCCCAAATATTAAGCAAATGATCATAGTCAAAAAATGAAAACAACTCAAACTTCCATCAATTGATGAATGAATAAATTTAATCTGTATGCACAATGAAGATACAATTTGTTTGTTTTAAGAGATTTTGCCCAAGTTTATCCTGTTTTGCTGGGTCAAGAGATCTTCATGCCTCAGCTTCCCACGGAGCTGGGACTACCCCATTCCCAACCTTAAACATACAATATGGATAGAAGCAGTGATAAGAGTCTGTCATTTCCTGATCACTGGCAGAAACCATTCATTTTTTTGATGTTGTTAACTAAATTGTTGGATATGGGTTAAGTATGCTATTAGCTATGTGTTTTTCATATAAGATCTTTATCAGGTTGAAGAATTTTTTTCTATTCATAGTTTTGTGAATATTTTTGCATATAAGAATATTAAGTGTTATCAAATACTTATGTTCTGCATTGACTAACATCAGATATTATTTTATCTGTATTTAGTAATATGGTATACTACATTGATGAACTTTCAATATAAAGCAAACCTTGAATTCCTAGAATAAATCATACTTGATCATAAATCACACTATACACTCCTCTTTATATATTACTGAATTCAATTTGCTATAGTTTCTTGAGGATTTTTGCTTCTATCATCATAATAAATAATGGTTTACAGTTTCTTTTATAGTAATATTTTTGGTCTGGCTTTGTAGAAAGGAAGTACTGAAGTCAGAATAAATTGAGAAATGTGTCTTCCTCTTTACTTTTTAAAAAGAATTTATGAAGAATCAGTGTTAATTGGTCTTTAAATGTTTTGGTAGAATTTACTAATAAGGCCCTTTGGGCTTGAGCTTTTTTCTAAGAATTTTGAAAAATAGTAAATTAATCTATCCCCATCTTTAGATCCATTTAAATTTTCTATTTCTTTTGAATCAGGTTCAGGTTCAGTAATTTAGGTCTTTTTAGGATTTTGCTTCCCTCCCCCCGCCCCCGTTATTTACATTGTTGGAGTAAAGCTATTAGTAGTATGCCCTTAAAATTTTTCTTAGTTCTGAAAAGTTGGTCATGATGCCCCCTTACATCCTTGATTTTGGTAACTTGACTCCTTTTCTTCTTGGTCAGTTTAGCTAAAGGTTTATCAATTTTGTTGATCTTCTTTAAAAAATTAACTTCTGATTTCATTGACCTTTCTACTGTTCTCCACAACCTTTCCCAGAAAACCAAACAGGAAGAAATATTTTTACAATGTATTTTATGAAGCCAGAATTATTGTGAAATCAAACAGTTAAAAAAATCATGAAAAGCAAATTTCCCTCATAAAAACAGAGCAAAAAATTCTTAACAAAGTTTTAGAAAAGCAATATTATGTATAAAATTATATCATGGCCAAATGTAGTTTATCCCTGGAATGAGAGGTTGGTTTTACAATGCAAAATCAGACACCATATTATCAGGACTAAAGTGGTAAAACCATGGGATCATCTCAATAAGACAAAAAGAGCTTTTGAAAATATTTCATGTCTATTTCTAATAAAGACCTTCCGCAAACTGGGAATAGAGAGAAACTGCTCAACAGAGTACAGAGTATCTATGAAAATCCTAGAGCTAGTATACTGACAGGTGAAAACCAATATTTTCAATCCAAAATCCTGAGCAAGGCAAAGATGTCTGCTCTCAATGCTTCTGTTGAAAATTGTACTGGTGTTCTAGCAGGTGTAGCAAGGCAAGTTAAATTGATGGAAGGGATTGAGATTGGCAAGAAAGAAGTAAACTGTCTTTTCTTTCAAGTGATATGCTCATCTTTTTGTAAATGCAACATGAATTTACAAAAAAGAGATACTAGCACTGATACAAGAGTTTAGCAAGACTTCAGGATTCAAGAACTCTACATCAAAATCAATAAAAAGATGGAAATTAAAACTTTAAACTGCCATTTACAAGAGCTTCAAGATATTAAATACTCAGGGAAACTTTTAATAAAAGATTTGTAAGACCTGTACAATGGAAATGACCACACTGCTGAGACATGCATAAATGGAGAATATAACATGCATATTGATTAGAAAACTCAATGTATTAAAGATGTTAATTTCCCCCATTTGATTTTTTTTTGAAACAGTGTTTTGATATATTGTTCAGACTGGCTCTGAACTCCTAGGCTTCCATCTCAGGCTTCCAAGTAGCTGGGACCACCTCGCTTGGGTAATTCTTATCTATTTATAGATGCAGCACTATCCCAAGAAAATCACAGCATTCTTTCTCTTAGGTATGGAGAAGTTTATTCTAAAATTCATATAGGAAAGCAAAGGAAGTAAAAGAACAGATACCTGTGAGAAAGAATGAAGAAAGAGAAGCTAGGAACCTTATGGAGTCAAAGTGATCTAGACCCAGAGCATGATACACAAATGATGAAGGGAACCAGAAAGAGAAGATCCACCAATAAATTGTAGTTTCCTAAAAACTACAAAGACATTTCAGTGAAGAAGAGTAAATAAAAGATGATGAGCAATTTTTTGTGTGATTATTTGTAATGTTTTTTTCTTTAATTGAGTCATATAATTTTATAATTTTTATTGGTTGGCTGCTTCTTCCTACTGAGCTTTGGGAGTGCTCTTTACATATATACATTCTTTATCTGATATGTGGTTTTGAAATATTTTCTCCCAGACTCGCTTGTCTTTTCATTCTCTTAATACTGTCTTTGGAAAGAAGTCCTTAATTTTGATAAAGTACATTTTATTATATTTTTCTTTCATGGATTATTCTTTTGTGTTGAATCAGAAATTGTTTCCTAACTGAAGGTCACAAAGATTTTTATTCTATGTTTTATTTTAGAAATTTTATAGATGTACGTATTATATCACACCTATATTTTGAATTCAATTTTGTGTGTGGCATGAGGTGTTAAAGTTCAATTTTGCATATAGATATGCAAGTGCAGTAGCACCATTTGATTAGAAGAGTATCCTTTTTCCCTTCAATCTATGTCTCTCTTGACAATTCTGGTGCTTCAGTAGGTTTTGATTGTGTGCATTTGGAATGTTTCTGCCATTAAACTCTCCAACATTCCCACAGTCACAATTTTAATATTTCAAAAAATCTTCTGGTTTTCATAGTGAGGATAATAGTTCCCATTATTCTAAGTAACATTTGCATGTGAGGAGCTGGGGGAGGGGTACTAGATATCAAAATCAGGTCCTTACACCTCCTAGGCACATGCTTTAACACTGAGCTACACCCCAAGCCCCTGAGTACACTTTAATCTAGCGCATTTAATCTAGCTAAGACTTAAATTTTTTACCGCCTTTTATGAAGCTTCTTTCCAGTAATGCAGTTCAGAATTCCTATTCTGGAGCAGTAAATGTTCTTTGTGAACATGACTTCTAATTTTATTATCAAGATGGCGCATATACCAGAGTTATGGCACATGGTTATTTAAAATCTGTACAGGCAGGGAGACTTGCTTTGCCTCAGGACCAAGATGACTACAAAAGTGTCTTCTATTACTTTTTTACCTCTGAATTTAAGATGGGATAAGATTGATAATTTTTCACTCTACTAGGCATTTTGTTGTAAAAACTATTTATCATTCTTGCAATATATATGTGTTTAGTGAATCCCTGAACTTGTTGCTATCTGAGAACTGCACATAGAAAATTAAATAGCCCTAGTTCCTACCCACTACGAGATTATAATCAGTTACTGATATGAGAGAAGGCATTAAATGTGTTCTGCAGAATTGGAATGTCAAGGTATGAGGTATGGATTACAGAATTTCACCTAGCTGTCTGGGAGAAATAAAGTTCTGAATATAGCAGTAGATACTGGTGAAAAATCACCAATGAAATAATTATAAGATTGGTTATTGGTTTTTTTATTCTACATTTATTAAGAGATATTTGATATTTGAAATCAAGCTTGGAACATGCTGTAAAGTGAGAAGCAAAAGAAGCAAGCATATGAATCTTTTTAAAGAGGTAGAACACTCCTATTCTTACTTCTAGGTAAATAAGTAAAAAGGTTTGTTGAATCCCCAAATTCTACATAGGGATAATTAATACAGCAATAGAAATTTCTGCTACTGTTCACATATGAATTCCCTGAAAAGCTTTTGTTGTTTGGGAGCAGTAGTAATCATACTTTCAAATAAGCTGCATCTAAAGAGACAGAGACAATTAAATAATGTTAACTGATTATAAATTATTAAAAAACATGCATAGCTCCAGTTGAAACCACTTGTGTGCTAAGGATTTCAACTATGGAGTAAATCAGCAACATTTTGCATGTCTACTCTGCATATGTTACAAAAAAAATAGTTGTCAAGATGTCTAAGCTGTTAAGACAAACAGATTTAAGTTTCAAGGAGCCAACTTTGAGAACAGAGTAGTAGAGAGGATTACCACAGAGACCATTCTGGTGGGCACATCCCTGACGTTCAAAAACCTGCAGCTGATTAGTCTCATGATGATAAAATATAACATTGCACCAAGCCACCAGAGGCAATCTATTTGGCTTCAAAAGTGAGAGACAAAAGATTCACTTACTGAACTCTGAAAAATGGAAATTCAGTTTTGAAGAAAAGCCGACTTGAATGAGTTTAAACTACTGAGTGAGAAAGAGGAAGAGAAAAAAAAGCTGTTGGAACATAGACTTGCCAAAGTGAGATGCAGCCGGCTGAGCTTTCAGAACTCCTCACTCCTGACTTATCAGCAGGAAGCCTTAGGATTTAAGTGCAATTAGTAGGAGGTGGAAAGGGGTAGGGACAGCAGGTTCTCATATTAAGCTGGGAATTGGATTAAATCCCCAAGTTCATCAGGGACAGGTGACAACAATGTATTTAAATTTTGCTAAACTCTTGGGAAGATAAAACTCCTTGAAAAAATATAAAAGAAATATGAAGGGTTTATTTCCTCTTCCTTTCTTCCAAGAAAAGGATAAATATGGTTTATTTCCCTTAGTTATTGTTGTCACTCTCCCTGAATTCATCAGACAATAAATTTGCTTATCATTCCAGAAATTAACTAGTGTATTATCATCAAGTTGCACATTGCATCAATCTTTAATGCATACAATGAATATTAACTTTACATTTGAAAACTATTTTTTAGTACATTTTTTTTCCCTTTGAGACTTAAGAACAGAGATTGGCAAACTATGGCTACAGACTAAATCCAGTCAAACCACTGCTTTTATAAATAAAGATTTACTGATATACAACCATGCTCATTCTTTTACCTATGATCTTTTTTTTTTTCCTACAAAAGTAGAGTAGTTAAACAGATTGAGCAGCCTGCAAAGATTAAAATATTCATTATCTGGCCCTTTAAATGAAATGTTAACCCTGTTCATTGGCTGTGTTGGGACCCTCTTCCAATCACTAATCTTATTGGCATTTGCTTTATAATGATATTTTAATTATATCGTTTTCCAAACTACAGTCTACCTGGAGATAAAAGCTGTTTTCCTATTCACTGAAGTACTTGAAAATGTAGATGGAAAATATTAATAAAAAGATAAATTCTCTTATTGATTCCTTTTAAAAATCCTGTAAGATTAGAATCCTCATTTAAAATACAGTGGAATATGTTGATTTTAAAATGCTGTTGAAATACATTGAAAAGTAGGTCTCTTTGTTTTCAAACCCCACTGAACACAGCATGTTCTTTATGTTTTAAGACAATTTGTTGATGGTGCTGTACTTTGCATCTGCAACCAGAACTTACAAAGTCAATGTATAATCAATATTTCATTACCCACTATGTAAATGGATACTGTTTCTTTGGTTTATAGCTGCAGTAATTGTTTCAGGGCTTTCCTCTGGCTCTATCTATATAGGTACTAGTTTGACTCTTTACAACATGCTTCTTGCATTTTGAGCTATTGCTAATAATGATTAGCTATCAATAGGCTGCACTAGCACCAACACAGAAGCTATGCATTGTCAGTAAAGTCAGTCTTTCCACCCTGGGCCCCATGAATGTAAGTTTTGGCAACAATCTTACCTTTCTCCTCAGCTCACATTCCATCAGTACATCCAGGCTCAGGGGAAAGAAAACCCAGCAGGGGGTAAAAGATAGACAACTTCTCTATAATTTCTTCCAGAAAATAAAACAGATGCTTTTCATATTATTACACAAAGGCAGAGTTACCTTAAGAACAAATTCAGAAAAAAAAAAAACATTACTAAGAAGGAAATTATAGTCCAGTACATCACATGACCATGGAGATAAAATCTTCAGGAAAATATTAAGTTAAATCCAACAATGAATATAACTTATTATGCAATATAATATAAAATTTATATAAGGTAACAGGAAAAAATTCCAGGTGTCCTGTGTTTAGTAATGAACTTTGTATATACAACACCAAAAGCATGATTCAAGAAAGATAAAATTGATAAATTATGTTTAACTCAACTGTAAAACTTCTGCTCTGTAAAAGACACTGTTAGAGAATAAAAAGAAAAGTCATGAATTAGAATTAAATATTTTCAAGACACATATTTGATGAAAGACTTGTATTCAACCAGGTGGAGTGGGACATGATTATAATCCCAGTGATTTAGGAGACTGAAGTAGAAGGATTGCAAGTTCGAGGTCAGCTTCAGTAACTTAGCAGGATCTTGTCTCAGAATTAAAAAGTAAATAAATTTTATAAAGGGTTATAGATGTAGTTCAGTGATAAAGTGCAAGTGTCTCCAGTTTAGATCCCTAATGTGGGAAACACACACAACCCCCTCCCAAAAAAGAAAAAAGACAAAAGCTCTACCTCCAAATTCTGTCACACTGTGGGGATTGAGGCTTCAAAATAAAAGACTTGTATCCAAAATACTCAAAGAACTCTAAAAAATTTAATATAAGAAAACAAATATAAATTGGGCAAAAGATCTGAATGAATACTTCACCAGAGAAAACACACCCATGAAAAACAAGCAAATGAAAATATATGAAAAGATATTTGACATCATATGTCACTAGGAAATTGCAAACTGAAACAATAATGAGATACCATTAGACACCTATTAGCATGACCAAAATCTAAAGTGATGATAAAGTCAAATACTGGCAATAATTTGGAGTAAGGGGAACTCATTCATTGCTGATAGGAAGGCAAAACAGTACAGATGCTTCAGAAGACAGTCTGGCAGTTCTTACACAGATAAACAGTTTTATCAGTAGATCACATACTAAATATAATATTCATTGATATTATTCAAATGAATTGAAAAGTTATGTTCGAACAAAACTGTCACACCAATGTTTATAGCACTTCTCATCATAATTGTCAAATGTTGGAAAGAATTAAGATGCTCCTTCATAAGTAGATAAAGGGATCAACAAACTGTGGTTATGTCCACACAATGGAATATTATTCAGAAATAAAATGAAATGACCTATGAAGCTATAAAAAAATCATGCAGAAAACTTAAATGTATATTGCTAAGTGAAAGAAACCAGTCTCGAGAAGCTATATATTGTATGATTCCAACTGTATATTACCTTCTGCAAAACACAAAATTGTCAAGGCAGTCAAAAGACCAGTGGTTGCCTGGATTTCATAGGGAGAGGGCAATGAATCAACAGGTTAGGCATACAGCATTTTTAGGACAGCAAAACTGTTCTACGTGGCACAGTATTAGTGGATACACAACATTAGGTGTTTATCAAAATATTTGGAATTTTATATGCAAAGATTAACCCTAATGTAAGCTCTTGTCTTTAGTTAATATTGGTTCATCATTTGCACAAATATATGACACTAATGCAAGATGTTAATAATACAAGTTATGATGGGCCTTGGATATGGAAACTCTCTGCACAATCTTCCTATAAAGCTAAAATTGTGATATAAATAAATTTTATTTAAAAAATAGAGAAGTTTCTTCCCTAAGATCAAAGGTCACTTGAACTAATGAATTTAACCTCCAATTTTGACTTTCCAAATTCTGTCTCTGACAACCTTGACCTTTTTTTTTTTTTTTTTCAGTTTTGACTCCTCCAGACATGGATATTTTCCTTGATAAACTAGGGGACTTTCCAACCCTTTCTTCCCTGTCCAAGCATCAGTCTTGGCCTAGGGCTATCCTGTCCAAACTTGTCTGGGTGATAAATAGTCATGGCCATTGTGCTATACCTCACACTGATGACAAGTAAGTATGGTTCATGGATCTGCCTTCTTGACAGTCAGGTTTCTGGGCACCCAGAGATGTCACTGAACATGTATAATAATTACTATTGCACAATTCCCTGACCTAGATATAGGACTAATGCTTTCTCCCCGACCCAAACTACAAATAGATGTTCTTTCTTTCTAGCAAATCTTGAATGTGTGACTACCTACTCTGTTTTGGTGTGCCCCTTTGGGTAGCATTGCTATAGGAGTCATAAGTTATTCAAGTCATCCAAGAGTAACTAAAAGAACACTATGCTGGCATTCAAGAGAACCTTTCTCGCTCTTAGTTCTGCACTTGGGCATTCTTCAGTAAACCATATTTTCTTGCCTAACTTTTAATTTGTTAGAGCTCTTTCAAACATTATTCCCCTTCATTCAGCAACACTTAGAGGTTCAGCATGTTCCTAGAGCAGTAAGTCTGTTTGGCCTCTATACAACCCCCATTCTAGCTTGCTCAGGTGATCCTTCTTTAATAGCCTCTTGTCAACTATCCTGTTCACAGTCCTGCACACTGGAGTTCAGGTCAAGTGTCACTCTGGTGCTGACCGAGGTCCCTGTGCAACCTCCTTGGAGAGTTGGCCAGCCCACTCAGTGCTGAATGTGACTGTACTTTCAGAGTATTTGTAGCCACATCCTTCCAGATGGAAGTTTAGATCAGCTTCCAAAATGACAAGAGTAAAACAAAATAGATAATAAAATGCAAATTAAAGAATAAAGAAACTTGGCTAACAGAGAAAACAAATGCACCAATAAGAAAGCTTAATATGGTTTCTAGGTTGAGCATAAACAGTATTTAAGCTTCCTATTATCCAACTCAAGAAATAAATTGTGCCCAAGAGCAGAAAGCACACAATTTCCTTAGGAAAAACAGAAGGTTTTTTTTTTTCTTAGTCCCAAGCTTTGAAATAAATGTCTGATATCGGGTACTATATGGCAGACGTTGAGTGGGGTCATATAAAGCATCATCCTTGGAAACTTCAAAGTAAACCCAAAAGCAATGTGGCTGTTTATCTACATCCATTTTTAAAAGCTAAAGACATAACAATTCATTTAATATTATTGAAAGAATAACAAATGATGTAGCTTGCTTATTTTCTCAATGAGATCATGAATAGATTGTGGAAAACCTCAAAGTCTTAAAAGATGATACAAGCTTGAATTACCTTGAAGCTTTCTAGACTCCTCCACAATAAATGGTTGTGAGACAATCCAAGATCATATTCCCCACAAAAGTCTGGGGTAGTGATAACTTGTGATAATTTACAGTGGATCCAAATGGCTAGAACCACAGTAGAATAGTGATATAATTAATGTTCTACTATTAACGTTAAGTATTTTAAGTCAGTATTCTCATTCATCTTGAAATATATTTTGACTCTACTTGTTCCTGTGGGACATAGGGAATTATCAAATAGAACCAGCTTTTTCCTTAAGATGTGGTTTTGCCTATATTTTCACACTTCGATCAGAGTTTGGTTTGGACTATTACCAGCAATGGCAACTGAATATCATATTGAATGTCTGTTTTGCCTAGATAAAAAGGCTATACTCCCATAAGACAAAAATCCAGTGGAGAAATATATGTTAAATATAAAAAGTTAAATGTCAAATGAGTAACCATCACAAGTTTATGTTGTTTGGAAGCAATGTTTAAGTGACCAAACTATGATTAAAACTGGTTTTTAATGCAGCAAAAGGTATAGTTGTTCCTGATTGCATGAGGATACAGCATGGGAGCCAGCAATAGCTCTCCTGATTGGGACCTGGGGCAGCTCCCTGTGGTCCTCCACCCCACTGGGTCCCCCTGCAGGAGGCAGCGGGTCACAACAGAGCACAGGAGGGAAGCCCATTGAGGATAAGACTTATCTTCCTCAACATTGCTGTGTCTTTTATCCACTCCTAGGGTAATTTGGAGGGTGAAGTCTTCCTCTACTTCCTATCATTTCCTAATATACTCAGAATTTGCTATTATACTCAGCTCTTGATAATCATTTAGTATCAATAATCTTTACAGGATGGATAACCAGAAATAGCTTGTAAGAAGAGACACACATAAATACATTTATGAGATTTATGTGTGATCAGCTCTCTAACTTGGTGTGTTCTTAGAAATTGATTTCAGGACATCTCCTAATTTCCAAGTAGAGTGAAAAAAAACAAAACAAAACAGTTATTTGTGCCAGAACCAGGAGGTAAGAATAGTCCCAGAGGCTCCTGAGAGTTGGATAGTGCTTGTGGGGGAAGGGAAACTTTATCTAGACTTCAAATGGAAGAAGGGATTTAGTTGAAGAGGGAGAAGGGGGCACCAGGAAGCAATAACTGCCGTAAGTCTCATGAGGCACTAGAACTGTAGCCTCCAGAAGGACATTGGACCTTTTATCCCACTTTCCTTATTTTTATTGAGTTAGCAGAAAACTTCCCATCAGATTCATCTAGCTCATCTCAAAGGTCTTCTTTCCCCAAATCACAATGGGTCTCAATTTGTATCCCCTTCCTTGATCCTTGCTGAACACTGGAAATGACAAGGGAGGGGGAGTGGCCTGAAGTGGCTAGTGCTTTGGTTAGAATCCTGTGTCCTCCCTAGGCTATCAGCTCCTGGACCTCACTGGCACAGTGTTTATCTCCTGCAGATGACAAGATGTTACCTGAAGAGCAGAGGATGACTTCACCCTCCAAACTAGGAGTAACTATATTGTTTTAACCAATGCAAGAAGAATGGGCTGTTCAGCTTGGCAAAAGAACATCAAATTTCATCTTCCACAGTATTTCTGAAGCAGCTGCAGTCTATAATAAGTTGAATGTCTTATAGCTTTCACCTTCAAGGGCAGTCATTAGCACATATATTCTCCTGGAAATGAACTCAGGGAATCTTGAGGAAGTCAGGGAGTTTGGAAGGAATTTTCACAGTTCCAATTCCCTACAGCTGGCAATAACCATATTGTACTTGAAACAAGAATTGGAACTTTAAACTCTTTCCATATGCAGCATAACTGTGTCTATCTGCTTTATTTTCTATGCTGCATTAGAGAAATCTAACACATTAGGCATGGGGGCTTAGAGCAGGAATGACTGTGAAAAGGAAAACTATGCTTGGGTGATTTACTTACCAGGCAGGCTTTCAAAAGACCAAGGACTAGTCCAAGAAAGGCATCCAGGATGGAGCCAGTTAAAATGGCAGCTTTTGGAGACCTGGCTTGGACTCCTGCCTTTACCCCCATCAACTGTGTGATCATACACAAAAGTGAGTATTATTAGGCCCTCAAGGACCAGATAAACCTTAGGATCTTGGAGAAGTCTATAATTTTTTGGATGTCTCTGTCTATTCTAGATAGAATTATAAGACTGGCCAATCATTTTCTCTAGTAAAGCATAACTGAGAAGTTTTACGTTATGAAAATTCTGATGATGTTTTCATATTTTATCTTCCAGCAAAAACCCTTAAGCTTGTAGAATTCCAACATGGGTAAATAAACAGGAGAGAGATAGAGGAGGTGTCCTTTGTATTAAAATTCTATCATGGCATTATTGTTAATAATGATTTAGAGACAAATACTGAAGTATTTATAGATGAAAAGATTCAATGTCTGGAGAGGGTATATAGATGAAATCGGACTTGCTGAGCACTCATCAGTATTAATATTGTTATTGAGCCACATGGGTATACTTTTTACTATTCTAACAAGCTTGGCTTATGCTTGAGAATATTCATGATCATTTTTAAAATTTGTACCATGCTATAGATAAGACCCAAACATACATGAAGGGCAGACCACACTGCCACTTGAACTTCCTCTTTTCTTTACTGGCACCTTATTGTAAACATTGACAGATTAAACAATTAGAGGCAAATCAGACTTCAGAGTTTAAAACTTCTTGCAAAAGTTCCATAATATCTTTCAGTCCAAAGTGTTAACGATGAGCCTCAATCAACCACCTTTGTTTATTTTGTTTTATGTGAACCACTATCGGCAGCAGCAATGATGTCCATCCAGAAAACAAAGGTATTTGATGCTAGCCAAAGAAAGTGTTCTGTATTAAAGTATAGAGCCAGCAGGTTGCTATTTGCAGTAGTAATGGTAGTCCTATCATTATTATGGCCATTGTCTTTGTGCTTTGATATTAGAACGAACTTGTTAGGGACAGTTCAACTACTTAGAATCTCTTGGTTTCACACACATTTTATGATGTTTAAAATCCTGGGGATGACTCCAGCTATAAGCAAAACATCAGTCTGAATCCAATTTACCAATTTTCCTGGGAGCCACAATTAGTCAGAGCTCTCCTTCATGCCTTAGGGAGTGAGCTGTTTACCAAGGATGACAGAGGGAACAGTTTGTACATTAGCTTCTTGTTGAGGCAAAGTCCTTTTCTGGCTGATTGTCCCTAACCAAATATTGAGGGGCTGCCGATGATTACTACATTTATTTGCATTTCCCTCCAAAGAACAGGTTCAAGTTTCACCTTTTCCATTAAGAAGCCATTGAAAAACTTAGCCTCCATGAATATTTTTTTGGACATTCATGCCTTTGGAGAGTCTTAGGATGGGTTGGGGTTGTAGTGCAATGACAGAGTGAGTGTGTAGCATGCATGAGGCCCTGGGTTCAATCCCCAGCATATTTAAAAAAAAAAAAATCTGAGAATCCATGCACACCCAGGCTACACAAATAAATGTGTGTTTTTGTTGTTGTTGTTTTTACAAATTATCCTTGAAATTTTATACATTAATTTATCCATAAAGCAGTGGAAATTTATGTATCTATGTATACACACAAATATGTACACACAGGCACATTAAGCCATACAGTGTTCAATGAATACTTTGTGACTGATTTAAATAAACATATTTCTTAGTGGAATTAAAAAAAATAAAACATTGTGAACAAAATTTACCATGTAGAACTAGAAGTCTGTTTTTATCTAGTAATCTAATGCTGGTTGTAGCTCCAGTATGGAAACAAAAATAATGCCCAGAGGTCTAAGCAGGTTCATATACTGACAACTGAAATGAAGGGCAGACCATAGTGCCACTTGCACTATGGCTGAACAGAGCTGGAGTAACAAACCATGTAAAAACAGTATTACTTCCAGAATGCTTACACTGGCCTCAGGTTGTCTCCATAGTTTTTGGGAAAGCCTACTAGCAAATTCTTGGCCCATTCTTGTCAATTCTACTGACCTTATGAGTGGCAATAATGTCATGTAGTCAAATACTAGCCCCCTCCTCTATTATGAGACTTAGGAACAGCTGTTGTGGAGTTTGAATCCTTAGCTGTTTTGCCAGTGATTCTTAGTCACATTCTTCCCAATAATCCCGTATTTAAATGTGTTAATAGTGAAGCAGAGCAGGGTGTCTGGGAAGTGCCTTATCATCACTTTACCCAAGTTTATGGTGTTCGTGCCAAGTTTTCAATGAAAAGTGGCTTGGTGATGTAAAAAGTTGAATGTTTGCCATGACACTTAGTTCAACAGTCTCAATTAATTGGTTAAGAAAACCTTTCTTATCTTCCAGAAGAGGTGAATACTTGAAAGATAAATTCCTTAGCACAGGGTTTACTTAGAGCTGATCTCTATCTCCTTCTATTACTTTTAATGGACTTGTAGCTTACTGAGACTTACTTGAATTTTCTTCCAAAACTAAGTAAGAATGAACATGTTATTGATTCTACAGCAGAACACTAGGGAACTACTAAAATTGCATAAAGCATAGAGTTCAAGTACATGGTGTCTGACTGTCCATTTCTGTGTATAGAATCATAACCGAAGGCCATTGATATTTGAGATAATTAATAAAGTCAAAAATTTCAGAGGAAGTGCATTTAGACTTGCTTGGGGACTCTGTGAACTAGATATTCTTAAAGTCATTTAGTTTATAATATGCAAATTTAGGTTATAATTATACAACTCATATTTTTAACAAAGATTGAACAAAATTCTCTTTTTATTTTTACAAAATTCTAAAATCAAGTGATTTCACAATTTTTACTTCACATTTCCCCTTTCAAGGTGGTAGCAAAAATCATTTTTGAGAAAGCATTCCAAGATATCACCAGTTTTATCAGTCTTTATAACTCCTTTATTAATTTTTGATTCAGTTTTTCATTGATACAATTAATTTATACTGAATTTATGTTGTTCATCAAAGGATTTATAAACAAAGGCTTCAGAAGGAAAAACAGGTACTAGAATAAGGAGGGTTGTATGAGCAAAAATTTATCTTATAAATTACATTAATAGTAAGAGAAGATGATTTTAAAGTAAGTTTTACTTCTTTATGCAGCATCTGTAACTAGAGGGTCTAAAATAGGAGTGGTGAAAACATAACCAGGATGCTCTAGATGCCGTGGTATACCTCCAACATCCCTCTTCACAACTGAGGCACTTATTCCCAATTTCTGGAGATATTACCTGCAGACAGCTCAGAGCTAGGCCTCACGCCAGAAGAGATCCACTACTGAAGGGCCTCATTATGCCCCTTCCTAGGGTTAGCCCTCATTCCATGACTAGCTCAGTAGGACACCACTAGTTTTAGACCTGGTTCCCTGGAAACAGTCTTCAGTATGGATATGGAAATTTGCATTCAGAGATATATTAAAGAGTGTTCATTGGATAAACAGGAAGGGAGTAGGATTGGGCAGAGGGTAAGTTTTAATCATGATCCTTAATGTAATTTAAAGGATCTCAAATAATCCATGGAGATGTCTGAAGCTGAAACTGGATCGTCAGAATTGCCCCCAAATCGTGAAAATTTCATGAGCTCTTGTACGACTGTCCCCTTCTCAGGTCACCCCTGGGCCACATGGAGGACCCTTAAGATGAACTGACAAAGAAAGAAAATGAGGAGTTGGCAGAGAGCAGCTGCTGCACACAGCTGTTGCTGATGGATGGTCCTGAAAGACAGGGATGTGGGAAGACCCACGTCTGATTATTCACTCTTTGGAAAAGAAGAAGCAGCTTAAGGTAAGACTACACATGGACTCGTGGCCAAGGACAAGTAGCTTGGGCTACTTGGTTTTAGATCTGAAAGGAGAGATACTGGAATGTTAGACTTCACTTAACCATCACTCCCAGTGAATAAGACTTAATTTTTCTCATCCCCACAACTCTACAACAGGGACCAAAAATCCTATCATCTAGGGTGAGGCCACCAGGGAACTTTGCAAAGTCCCATTAAGCTTTAAATTACTCTGTCACCCAATTTCTTTACGTTCTTTGTGCCACGAAACTCGCAGGCAAGAAAGGAGCCACCTTCCTGGCACAGATGGGAAGATTGTGTTTGCACCAAGGGCTGGAGGCAAGCAATATATCACTTAAAAAGCCAATAAGAACAGAAGAGTTGCTAGTCAAGGGCAAAAGAGAAGCTAGAATGGATAGAAGATGATGGATAGCCCCGTGGCCCTCCAACTAGCTATTGTCATAGGGACTATACTAAATGTTGCAATTTTTCCGAGAAAAAGAGACAAATAAGAATCCTTGAGGATCTGTTCCTAGATGGATTCAACTTATACAAACCAAGAGGATCTGACCATCATACACAGTGAAGCAAAACCTGTACAGAATACTCACCCCCACATGGCTTAGGTTGAAGAGAGCTACCTTGCCCAGCATTATGGCCCATTTGCAGGAGCAGTCTGTGTCTATTGAGTGATGGGGAAGTCCACAGGTCCTTGGCCCACTTGCCTCCACTGGGGACAAGCAGAGGTGCTTCTAAGGGTCTCTACTGCTTTAGGGGGCTCTCTGAGATGATTGAGTTCTTGGTTTCAACAGCATCACAATTTAATATTTTCCTCTGCCTCCTCCTGCTTTTCTCATTCCTTCATAGGCCTAAATTTCAGGAAGAACTTCCCAATAAGTCTCTACACACAAGTGTCCATCTTAGAATCTGCTTCAAACTTTAGAACATCTCTAATCCCACCACTATTACCACTACAATTTAGGATTACTCCTACAAAAGTTTAACAGTTATGAAAATATATTTGTTTGAAAAGTTGAACATTCTCCAAGCAAATTAAGCAAAATTCTTTGAGCAAAATTCTCAAAGGAAAGTTAAACACTTCTTTTCTTAAACATGCTTGTAGTTACTTAATAGTAATGTCTAACATTTACTGAGCGCCACAGATGTGGCAGCAAGAACTTTGCATACATTCTCATATGATCCTTACAACTCCATAAAGGGGTGTTATTAATAGGCTCCTTATACAGAAAAGTAGGCTGAGATATTAAAAAAGTTAAATAAGTTACCAAGTCACACAAGATGTAAATAGCAGCTGAGATTTGAGCAATGGACTCCCAAACCCAAGTTCTTAGACCACTACTTCCCTACGATTCTATCCTGTATGAAGTAGGACTGTGGTTTCATGAACTTTTAAAAAATCTCATTATAATAGTCTGCTTTAATTTGCCTGGTGTTGTTTGATGGGAGAGAGCTCAGGATGTAACACTGTGTATCTTCTTTGTCCAAATGGACTACGTTTGCCCTTTCTTTGTGGCAGCTCCTTTCTTCTTTCTTTTTTCCTACCTGAACAGAACAATCATGATTACACAGGGGTTACAGCGTTTTCTCAGTCCTGGTTGAGATTTGAAACTATCCACTTATACTTTCATCTTTTAAGAAGCCTCATATGCACTATCATAGGCTCATTTTACCTTAGCAAATGTATAGCTTTGTTTCTAGTCTGTAATTCTATGCAGGATCACAGTGACATCTTTACAAGCATATTTAGTGCATTCAGCAATGCAATATCAAGTAGGAGGGGTAGATACATGTTATCAGTGAAATGTTTTCATTTTTAACATTTCCTTTAGCTATGTTTTCTACTTTTTTTTTCCCACATCTAATGATAATGCCAACTGCCACCCAGTCGCATATACATACTACATTTCTAACACGTATTTTTCCAAAATGTGTTTTCTTACAAACAAACGTGGCTTTTGCTTTATTTTTAGTATTGCTCCAAAATCCTCACCATGAGTATGGAGAAGAGTAGAGAAAGCTTAAAGTGCAATGGACATTGTACATCTGGACTGTCCCCAAGTCAAAAGCAAGATGATCTCCACTCTGACCAATTTTCAGTTGAATTTTTTCTTCCATGACAGCTGATTTCTGAACAATAGATGGAAACTCAGCCTTGGATTCTAAATCTTTGTGGGCTGTATTGTGAAAATGCTTTCTACCATCAGAGGCTCTGATAGCTGCCCTCCCTCCTGGAATGCATCACAGCCTGGTAGCACTCAGAGCTTTTAGCTTGTTAGTGCAAATCAGCTTTTATTGCCTGCATTGAGAGAAGAGGACAGCAAAATCGCACATCCATACATTATTTTAGCTATTTGTAAGAGGTTAAAAAAGAGGAATGGAGGCAAAAGCAGTAGTATTTTCTGAGGGCTTAAGAAATTGCTTTGAAACGCACATGCACACACACATATGCACGCACACACACAGGCATACACGGCATACCCGCCAGCTGCTAGTGGCTCCTGATAGCACACCAAAGACAGACTAAACGTTAGCTGAGTGATTTACTGTCAACATGGGATGATGTCTGACATGCACTGTTTTTATGTTTTCCCGTTTCCCGTATGAAATATGTGGAACTTTTAAAGTTGTTTGACACCAGAAACCTCCATCGCTGCTCTGACCACCCAGACCCTGCAGACAGGAAGTGGCAAGGGGTGGTAAAGAATTACCAATAAATTGGGAGTTGAGAAGCAAGAGTGATGACTGAGGCAAGTGTTGATATTAGAAACTTTGATTTGAGGGTTTATAAAGGTAACTGAATGTGACATTCAGTCATCTGGATTCTGAAATGGGTGAGTGCAAGGATTACAGATGATAGCTTTTAGTGAAGGGCAAAATCTTTTAAATCTTTTATGGCTGAAGTTTCAAGGTGAAGTCAAAACTAGATTAGAGGATAATCAATACTCCAAGACTTACTAGGAGGTTTAGAACATTTTTACTCAGAATGCCTATCTTACTTAAGAAATGGCTTTGGGAAATGGTCTCATTGTAGAGACTGAAAAGGGGATTTATTAAGGTGATAATAGGAAGATATACTTCAGGAATACAAAATGATGTGTTATAAGCATTTCATGCCTTCCTATAAAATATAGCCAAAATAATTATCTGTATGTAATTATGGCATTTCTGATGTGCACATACCTAAAATTTCCATTGAATAAATTTGCCTTTATCAGCTTTTCTCACACAAATTAGAGGATAAGCCTATTACAATATACATAGAACTGACACTTTTCTTTTGGCCCAAGGTCTTGATGATATATTCTCTAGGCCATGACGGGAGCAAATTGGTATCATTCTTATATTTGAATCTTTAAGGAACTCGTGCAAAAAGTGGATTTGAATTAAATCTGCTCTCTGCAAAATCTTGGCTTAGTTTTTCATCTGAAAATTAATTACAGGTGAACCTATCACTATAGCTAAAACGCCATGCAGTTCTCTATTTGTTCAACAACATGTATAAAATCTGTACCAGATGCGAGGGACAACTTTGCATGTAAATATTTCCTAAAACTTCCTACAGCTTGCTAGACATTTCTTCTCTACAGACCGTCATTTTCAATCATACTTAAGTGATAAATTCTAAGTGTCCTCATTTCCCACAACCAACTGTCGAAACCTCCCTGTGTCTGCAATCATCTTGACCTCATTCTTGTTACTGAGGAAATATCCTCCATCATCACAGCTCAAACACTACACCTGCTGTAGCTTTGCACCTCTTTCTTAATTACACCATCACACTGTCCCTCTGCCTTTCCTTCCCCATTAGCAACAAACATACATCTTTTTAAAAATTAATTCATTCATTTATTTTATAGTAGAATGCATTTTGACATATTATACACCAATGGAGCACAACTTCTCATTTGTATGGCTGTACATGGTGCAGAGTCACTCCAGGAGTGTAATCATACATGTATATAGGGTAATAATGTTTGTCTGATTCTACTGTCCTTCCCTTCCCCACAACTCCCCCCTCCCCTCATTCCCCTCTACACAAACCAAAGTTTCTTCATGCTTTTTCTATCCCTCCACCCCACTATGCATCAGCATCTGGTTACCAGGGAAAACATCTGGCTTTTGGTTTGGGGGATTGGCTTATTTTACTCAGCATGATATTCTCTAGTTCCATCCACTTACCTGCAAATGTCATCATTTCCTTCTTCTTTAAGGCTGAGTCGTATTCCATTGTGTATATGTACCACATTTTCTTTATCCATTCATCTGTCAAGGGTCATCTAGGTTGGTTCCATAGTTTAGCTATTGTGAATTGAAACAGGCACCTTTACCCCTTCAGGAAGAATGTGTCCTGAGTCATAGTCCTCTCCAGACAGTTATCCCCCTCTTAATCTAATCCCCTTCATCATACAACTTTTCCAGATTTTTTTATACCTGCCATCTCCAGTTTCCCATGTCACATTTTCTCCTCATTCTGCTTCCGTTTCCCTTGTCACTTCTCTGTGAAGCTACTTTAAGTCTGCCATCCATGTCTCTACTTTTAAAGGAAGCCTTCTTTTCTTTTCTAATTCCATCTGGCTTTCTGCAAACACTCCGTGAGGTAGACCACTCCCTTCTTGAAATCTCATACATCCCTGGCTTCCAGCATACTCATTGTCTCCTGGTTTTTCTTTCTTGACCTCATGTTCTGAGGTCTTTTCTGATTTTGTCTTGTTCGGTCTTGTTCTGATGGTCCCATAGCTCTGCCTGGGCTCTTGATACTTCTCTCACTTTCATCCATGACCTCATCTCTTCCATGGCTTGAAATATCTTATTTACCTCTGGCCCAAACTTTTATTCTCAGCTCCAGATTCAAATATCCAATTAGAGCTTGACCTCTCCAGTGGGAATGCTCACATGCATCGCCACCGAAACAGATCAAAATAGATTTCTTGATCACTGCCTACCCAGCTCACCCTCCACACCATCCACCCAGTTCAGTTGTTCAAGCCCAGGAATCACCTTTCATGTCTCCCTCTGCATCACGGCTTGCATCTGCCTGTCTGCAAACTGACTTTTTTGATCACTGTTCTCACCATCCCCCATACAATTTTTGTCACCTGTTTTCAGGACCAGTGCAATTTCCCACCCTGGATCTCCTTGCCTTTGCTCTCATTTTTCTACACTTCATCTTTCCACAACAACCAGGTCATCGCCAATCACTTCCCTCCCTCTAAACTCTACAATGACTTTCCAATGCACTTTAATAAAACATACATGGCAGAAACTGTTTCCTCTACTTGTAACTCTTTTTTTTTTCATTTCCAAATATCCTTCTTTTTTTTGTAGTTAGATATTTATTATTTTCTTTTTAAAGTTTAAATACTATTTATTTTTAAACGGACACATAGAAAACATAAAAATTATGCATACTAATGCGATATCATGATGTTCTCATACCTATTTACCCTGTATAGTGTTTATCAGTTTGAACATATCAATCCCTTCCAACATTCATCTTTTCTTTATGGTGAAACATTCAAAATCCTTTCTTCTAGCTACATAAGGTATACAGTTCAGTATTGTTTTCCTGTCATCCTACTGTGCAGCGGCATACAAGAACTTCTTACTCCTATCTAGTGGTAACTTAGTTCTCGTGGATCAGCCTTTCTCCAGCCCCCCCTTCCCCCTACTCTCCTAAGCTTCTGGTAACCACCTTTCTATTCTCAACTTCTAGGACATCAACCTGTTTAGATTAACATATAAGTGGGATCATGCAGTAAGTACTTATCTTTTTATGCCTGGCTTATTTGAGTTTCCGTTCCAGCTATGTGATCACAAATGATAGGATTTCATTCTTTTTCAGAGTTGGATAGTATTTATCCCATTGTGGATATTCACCGCATTTTCTTTATGCATTTGTCAGTGAATTTACATATAGGTTGTTTCCATATCTTGACTATTATGAGTAGTGGTGCAATAAGCATGGAAATGCTGATGTATCTTCAACATAACTAATTTTATTTCTATGGCATATATACCCAGTAATACGATTTCTAGATCATCTGGTAGTTCTGTTTTTTTTGAGTCAACCCCATGCAGTTTTCCATTATGGCTGCAGTAATATACATTCCCTCAACAGTGTTCAAGGGTTTCCTTTCCTAATACCAGTCTTTTTCCTTTAGACTGGGCAGATACCAGGTTCTCAGATAATTCCCTCACTACCAAGATACATTTCTAGGTATCACAGCTATATCTCACATGGTACTCACTATCATATCTTGTTTATTTTGTCCAGTAGTTGATGACAAGCTCCCAAGAGAAAGGATTTTGAGTTTTGTATTAATTAGTACATTACGCATTGCCAACTTTTGTATCTTAAACATTTAATAGTTTAATAATTATATTTCAGTGAAGTAAAAGAGAGGGAGGGAGAAAATTTATCAGCATGGGACTAAATCACTCCATTTTAAAATTGAGAATACCTTGGGTTCGGTGTCGAGCAACAATGGCACATTTCACTGAGGGGAGAACTGGAAGTAGCTCACATCTCCTGTTTCTAATCCATAGTTCCTCCAGTAATAACAGACAGGCAGCCTATATATCTATTACTTCTCAAATCCATAAAGTCAGTTTAATTTATCAAATGGGTTATTTAATTGCCTTTCCTAGAACAAACCTGACTTTCACATGCAATTTTATTTCCAAGCAAACTTTAAGCACCCTATTATACTTATTTTAAAAAATAGCTTTCATTAAGCAATGGATCTTTGTACTTTGTCATTGGTTTTAAGAGCTCATCAAATGTTAAACATGATAATGAAAGTTTTGCAAATTCCATCATTTTCATGGATTCTGTCTTCCCCGAGCAGTTGAATTATTTATAGTAAGCACCGACTGACTACATACAGTCTAAGGATGACTCAACTGTATCACAAGGTTTCAAACAAGTTCACAATCAGCCCGTGGACAACAGAACAGTCTCAAGTATTATTAGATGTGAGAGGCATCTCATTTTAAAGGAAATAAGATGAAAATTCTCAGTTGAAGTTTAAACTTCAGTGTGCGACACTCATTTGTCTGGAATGGCTCACACTGGGTCAAAGGCCTGAGCCAAAAGCAAACCAGTTGGCCTAATGAGGATTCCAGAAGGACCTCCTGGGGATAGAAATATGCCTCCCCTTCCTTGCCCTTTTCATTCGGATTTTGGATGATCAAGAGGATTTATTGATATGTGACTACTATTCCCATTAAATCAGAGCTTTTTTCTCCTGTGATCCTCATGGTCAATATCTGAGCAATCAATTGGATTGGACACTTAGTCAATATGACCTAGCAATGGAGAGGACACTGTTCATTGGATACACAATTCTAAATGTTATATTTTTACCCCCCATCCTCAATTGGCTTACATTGGTTTTATTTGAGTAAAATTTTGCCTTAACTCAGTATGTTTATATGAGAAAAACACAAATATTGACCAGCACACCACATTTGCAATGTTTAATAAGGAGTAAGGCAAAGACATGAATAGATGCTATTTTGGAACCCTGCCCGCTAAGTGCCCTGTAGCACTTGTGAATCCGAACTTTCATCCTTGTATCTAGACTATTAGTTCCCTGAGGCAGTATTGTAAATTTTGTTATTGTCAAAAATATTCACTGCACCTGATTTCCAGATCTCTTTGACAGAAGGATTATTCTTTCTATCCCATTGACAATTGGCTTGTAGGTATGAATTAACATGGCCAATAAAATGTGAGTGAATGTAAAATAGACCACTCTCAGTGAGGAATTTTAAAAGCTAGGACATGATTTCACCATTACTGTTTCCCACTACAGTAAGCCCAGCATGAGGGGACAGGGCGACTTCTTCAGCCTAAATTGTTAAATGAAGATTGACACATAGAAGAGTCAAAGCCAAACTTCAAAAATTACATGATATGAGCAACAAAGAAGGCTTTGTTATTGTAAGCACTTAAGGTTTTTGGTGTTTCTTTATTATTATAGTGAAGCCTATCTTCAGTTTAGTTATGTAAGCTTTATTTATCTTACCCATTTCTATGACTTCAAATCCTGGCAGAACTTATAATGCAAGGGAAATAATAATGTAGTGAATGAACAAATGTCATTAAAAAGACACTAGAATGCATTTCTGTTAATCACAATATTTTATTCCTTTACAAACCACTACTGGTACAGATATATAATATATATTAGTCACTAAGACAAATAATTCAGTTCCAAAGTAGAGATCTATTTAAGAGTAAGCTATTACTACCATGCCCCATGGTACTCTAAGAAAACTAGCAACAATTTTGATACTTGGAGATCTGAGATTTCAAGTTTCTTTAAGTATAACAAAATGTTCAAATACATAAATTTTAAGTAATGCTGAATAAAGATCCCAGTTCTTGCAGATTAAATGGTAATCTCTCTCTCTTAAATTTTTCTGCCTGGGGAGCTTTGATAAAAATAAATGATGTGCTGCATATGCTTATCAGACATGATCACACATTTCCTAAGGAGAACATCCATCAGGCACCCCTACTGCATGTGGGGGTATATTCAATGCAACCTCAATTAATCCTGCATTTCATTTGAGTAAAGTTAATTAGAATCTTTATTTTTTCCCAAGTCAAATAAGTTAAACTATTAATATTTCACAATTCATTATGAGCAACACCCTGAGGAACTTTTGTGTCCATGATCTTTGCCACCAACCCCCTTCGTTATGTACATAGGACTGAATGTTTGTCAGTCTGGCCAATTTCACTTTTGTGTCATATGGGGAAAGATCATGTGCTCCAAGCATATATGAAGCAGAAATTTAAGTCTGGATTTAAATAGCCCTCAATAAGGAAGAATTTGGCCATCATGCACTGAAATTCATCTCTATGTACAAATATATTTGAGTTGGAATGTCTACAAGATTGGCCATAGCAGGAACTACTTATGGCTATAAATCAGTCCTCTTGATGACTTCCTGTGTGATCACTGCCATCAACAGAGGGAGATCTTTGTTCTCTTCTAAAAGGAATCTATAACTATATTTAAGCCTGATATTAGAAGAAGAAATCTATCTTTAACTGACTGTAACAGCTGGGTCAGGAGCAGAGTTTACCACAAGGAGAATAAGTTACTGTTCTGGATAGGAGTGTATGTCTCTGACCCTTATTGGTATATGTATGTATGAATTTAATATATAAATATACATGTAAATTTTAAAATATGTGTATATAATTTTAAAATATAAGTATATAGGCCCCTGCCTATGAAGCTACAATGACTAGGTGACCCTATAGACCCTTGTTTTGACAAAGTAACTAAAGTGCTTATATTCAGCCACTTTCAATATGTGAAAGTTTGTGTCATTTATATGATATATATCATATAAATGAATGAAAAGGGAAGACACCACTTTTACTTCAGATAATACTGAAGATCGAGGTACCAAATAATTATTTGAATTCTAAATATCTCATTTGGGAAAGTTTGACCATAACATGGAGGCTCAGTTCTCCAGTTTTTACCTTTTAACAATGCACAGCAAAGACCTTCTTTGGTACTTTTCCTTTCACTATATTCTACTCATGATTGAAAGCAAGTAATTTATAATGAATGATGCCTTCAAGGTAGAGTGAGATTGCTACCAGCTTTTACAGCTGGTAATGGAAAAACTGCAGACATGGTGGGTAATAACTTACCTCATTAATTTTCTCAGACATGTTTTAGGCAATAAACACCTGATTTGAACCTTTGGGTATACAAAAACACTTTGGCCTCCAGTAGAACATATCTGTTCCCATAATACCCCGATACCTGACACTTTTTCTGTTTCTTGTCCAGTGAATTAGGACCTTCTGGATATGGCTTTACCTTCTCTGGGATAATGTATATATGCCACGTTGCCTTGTTTTCATCATGGAATTGCATATAATGAGAAAAATGTGTCTGTGTGGTTTGTGAATGGAACACAAAGGTAATTTCAGAACATTTGTCTGTAATTGGAGGGCCCCTGCCTATGAAGCTACAAAGACTAGGTGACCCCACAGACCCTTGTTTTGACAAAGTAACTAAAGTGCTTATATTCAGCTACTTTCAATATGTGAAAGTTTGCTTTGCAGAATGATTCAGAGAATAGCAATAATGATGATAATGACAATGATGATGATAATGAAAGTGGGAGTATATTTGGAAAACAATGTTCTGCCTTACTCAAAGCCAACAAAACAGGGACACCAGGGGAGCCTGCTGGGCATAGAAACTATCTACAAAATATTGCTGTTTCTATGCCCTTTATAGCCAACCCAGCTACTGCGACTGAGCTTCCTAAAGCCTTTCCAATATCCATGGAGGACCAAATATTTCTTTTATCAAGCAAAAAAAAAAAGAAAAACAGCCAAGACATTCCACATATTAGCATTAGCTCGACTGAAGAGAGAGTGAATTATCAAGGCTGTCCCCACCCGTTCACCTCCAAGGTTGGTTTTCCTCCAGAGGAGAAGAAGTACCAAAGCCAAGCATCTTTTCTTAGATCCCCAAAAGTGCCACAATCTATCCTCTGTCCTCTGGGGCTATAACCCTAAATGATCTATTTATTGCTGAGAAGGCAACTTTAAATGCACATCAGGTAGGGAGATGTATTCAGACACAGTAAGGCATCTCAAGTCAACACTGAACATTAAGCTAGGGAGGCAGGAAATCATGTGTACATGCTCAAGTTTGGAAGAGAGAGTAGTTTTATGCTTCATGGAAAAAAAAACCAAAGAAATTGTCAAATCAATCTTTTTCTCCTACTTCTTTGAACAGATACAGTTTCTCCTGGTATTATTGGGAATAAATAAATGGTATTATAAATAATACCATTATCGTTCAACTTCCCACTCCATCCTGCTATCTCTTCTAGGACGACTAAGGTCTTTATCAGTTTTTCAGTATATAACCATGTGGACAAGCATTCAAGCTACCAGACTGGATAATGCCACCACAAAAGCCTAGTATGTTCTCCCGATGCCAGATGCAGTAGCCTTTTTCCTCATTCCCACCACCCACCACCTTTTTTTTTTTTAAACTGGTTCTGTTTTAAAAATGCAACTTTCAAACACATGAATAAATCTAAAAACTATGATGATCTCGCACTTGCCTGACAAATTTACCACTGTTTTATCAGTCATTTCCTCCTACAACAACTACAAATTAGTACCTGGTGCTACAAATGTGTGCTGCCCATTGTCTTTGTGCTCTTGCGGTTTGTAACTGGGAGGCATGAGGGAGAGGCATGAATAGTTACATGATGAAGCAGGATACCAGGAAAGGAAATTCAAATGTAAAATGGATAGGATGATGTCCTTTCAGGAGACGAAAGAAGGAGCATAGGAGCCTGGAGCATAAGAGATGTGACTAACGTAGAGTGAGCAATTCTTAAACAGAGGGTTGGGTACTGTCATGGAGTGAAGGATACATGCAAAGTAGATGAACGTGCAGACTGGCCTGATACGCTCAAATGAAGTTTGCAGGTTTGTGTAGAGAAGTAGGTAATGTCCAATTGGAAAGTGTATTTAGACTACATTGTTTAGGGACATAAATTGCAAGTCATGAGTCATACTATATTCCCACTTCCAATGCATTTGATGGAAGGAAGGAAGGATGGACAGAAGAAAAACTGCTGTGAGTTCTGTGGTCAGTATGATGGCGAAAATTCTGTATAAACAAAGTATAAAAGATGACTTTGTAACTGGATGTCCCTGTGCATGGCAGGTCCCTGAGAAGACAGGAGAGGATGTGCAGCTTCTTACAAAGCTGCCTTCTCATGAGCATCACATTCTGTAGAGAGACTGACCTGGTCCAGTTCCCTCGCTGTGTATCCATAGAAACTGAGATCCAAAGAGGCAAAGGACATGCTTGGGGCCAGCCAGCTGCTGGAGAGCAGGGCCAGAACTAGAACCTGCCTCCTGGCTCCCAGCCAAGGGCTGTTCCCATTTGCCCACCATGCCAATTAATTAAGAGAGCTGGAGCCTATCTGCATGGAAGATAACAATAGGGATAAATGAAAAAGTCACTAAAAGACTAACATTGGAATAAGTAATCTGAGTAGGTAACTATGATGTAGCAGAACAATGCATAATTTTGCTTAGATGAGAGTTAATGACATGTATTTGGATTCTAGAATCTGGTAAATATATTCTTTTTATCTCCCTCTCTCCCTGATATCTCTGTAGGACTTGTAGTAAGTGGGGTTTGGGGAAAGCATGGCACTTGGCAAGATGCAGAACAGAAAGTCAGTTCTACTGCTGAACAGAAAGCAAGCATGGTGACAGGTTTCCTTCCCTTCCTCCAGAATCACTACAGGTGAGCTTATGACCCCACAGCTGTCATGGAGTAAGATCCTGTAATACACATTTCCAACTTCTCTGTCTTTAACTTAATAAAAGTTTAAATATTACGTGACAAGTTATAAGCAAAAGTAATGCAATGCAGTCTATACAAAGCTCTCCTCCAATTTACAACATAAGATTCTTCTAAAAATTATATATTGACATTTTATTTAATTTTAACTTAATATTCCATGTAAAAATTGCATACATTTTCAAAGTTTTATTTATTTAAATGTTTAAAAATTTTTAGAAGTACAAATATGGATGGGAACTTTGTAAGATTTTTGAAAAACATGTGGAGCCAAATATTGGAAAATGATCACATAGAATATGAAATCAAATGGAAACTCTGCTATGAAATCAATAGAGAACACTGATAAAAGAAAACACTCTTATACAAAAAAAAGAGAAAGAGCCTATCAGAGTACTAGAAAAATAACTGATTGGACTTAGTCAATGAGAGCAATTAGTAAGCTGCAATAGAAGTGGAAGAATAGACTGAAAATATGTTTTCTTTTTGTAAGCACCATCATGGATATGTTATTCAGGATTAGGTCATTTAATTAACTGTTTTACCTGAAAAGAAAATTACTACTTTTGAAATGAAAATATATAAATAATTTTCTATATTATTGATAATAATTAAAATACACTAGAATATAATAATTGTTTAAACTTTAAAACGCTAAAGTATAGACTATTGTTCATAAACTTTTTACATTATGGGATTTAAATTTGACCATCAGTTTTTATTGTATGCAACAACTTGGTGGAGCCATCTCGTAACTCTATAACCTATAAGGAATGAGGAAGCATGGACATGTTTTCCCTTAAGTTTAAATACATTTTTTTGAACTAATACATCAAAACATAAAAGTTGGGCTGGGGCTGTAGCTCAGTGGTAAAGCACTTGCCTTGCATGTGTGAGGCACTGGGTTTGATCCTCAGCACCACATAAAAATAAATAAAGATGTTATGTGTTCATCTACAACTAAAATATATACATTAAAAAAACATAATAGTTGCATATATTTATGGGGTGCCATGTGATATTTGGATGCATGTGTATATTGTATAATGTTTAAATATAGTTGAACACATTCTTCTCAGACATGAACGTTTCTTTGTGGGTGAAACGTTCAAAATCCTTTCTTAGAACTTTTTGAAATAAATAGTACATTATCATTTTTTTAGTCATTCCACTGTGCAAAAGCACACCAGAACTTCTTGCTCCTGTCTCACTGTAATTTAGAGATCATCGATCATTTCTCCTCAGCCCTCCTTTCCCTTTGACTCAGTAACCACCCTCAACCAACCTACTGTCAACTTCTGTGATGTCACAGTTGTTTTCTTCTTTCCACATTTTTATTGGTGCATTATAGTTGCACATAATGATGGGATTTTTTATATATGCATGCATGTCCAAACTATAACAATATAATTTGACCAATATCACTCCCAAGTACTTCCCCCCTCCCTTTTCTCTCACCCATCATCAGTCTCTTTTCTCTACTGATCTCCCCTTGATTTTCATGAGATCTCTGCCCTCCCTCTTTATTTTCTTTTTTCCTCTGTGGCGTCCACATATAAGAGAAAATATGACCCCTGACACTTATTTTGCTTAACATAATGATCTCTAGTTTCATCCATTTTCTAACAAATGACATAATTTCATTTTTCTTCATGGATGGATAAAACTCCATTGTGTATACATACCACAATTTCTTTATCCATTCATCCATTGATGGACACCTAGGTTGATTCCATAGTTTGGCCATTGTGAATTGTGGGATCACAGTTTTTAAGCAAGAAGTGAGGTGGAGAAAACTGGTCTTAACAAAGATTGGCCTGACAGCAGAATGTGGGATTCACTAAAAAAGGAAGTGACTGGACTTTCCCTTCCTGGGGGGACTCCTGGCATCTTCCTGTCATTCCCAACAGCATTTCAGTGACATTCCAACTCTTTTGTTCTACCTACATTCACATTGGCCACAAACCGGGGAGTGACAATTTGTAGTTTCAGAGAACTTCAAGAAGATGTTGTGCCAATTTTTCTTTTCTCTCCTGCCTCTAACTTTTCCAGAAGATTTATAAATGTGAAGCTTAAAGTTCCTCTCCAGCTCTCCATGGTAGTAACGGCATTCCCTATTACTGGCACTATCTCGACATCAGTAGAAAATATACGAGGCTGCCGGCTCTTTCCTCTCTTCTGTCTTTGATCACTGCTGAACTAAATAATATAAGAGATTTTCAGGATTGGGCTTTAGTGTCAATTTATCATAAAGGAAGCACTGTTGCTTGTTCTTAGCTCAAGCTGCATTCCTACAGAGGCCTATTTTTGTATCAAAATTATTACCAACTTGGTAAATGATGAGTCTTCAGTATATTCAAATGATGTTGCATACCAGGAAAAAATTTACCCACAGAATACATGTAGGTATCAAACCTTTGAGAGTTTGCTAGACTAAGCAATTCCTAACTTCTTACCTCTGAATTTAATGAGAGAAGATTCTTTTAATTTAAGGTTTTAAGTTTCTATTCAGTTCTCTGGGCAGAAAGTAAAGAGAAAAGAAAAACAGTTACTTTCAGGAGATTGGTATCTCTCTTACATAAGATAAAACAATCAGTGGAATAGTCTGAACTACAGAACTTTTATAAACTAACTAATTCAAGACATTTTATCCTAACCTTAGTTGACATTAAACTCTGCAAGTGTTCCTCAGACATTTAAATGACAATTAACATGAAAGACCAAATAGCAGAAACCTGCATATTGTGATGACACAAGGTAATAATCCTTTTCTACCTAGTACACAAAGTCATAAATTACTTTTTGAAGGTCTGGGTACAGAGCTCAATGGAAAGAGTGTTTGCCCAGAATGCCATGGGGCCCTGGGTTCGATCACCAGCATTGCAAGAAAACAAAAAACTTTGGGGGGTTTTCTTATTTTTTTTTTTATGATTTCCTGCCTCAATTCCTCTCATTCTACCTCCCTTCTTTCTATTTCCTTCCTCAACTCATTCACTTTCTTTTCCCCTCTTTTTCTTTTCTTCTTCTTCTTTTTCTTTTAGGTACCTTGGATTGAACCCAGGGCATTCAACCACTGAGCCACATCCCCAGGCCTATTTTATATTTTATTTAGAGACAGGGTCTCACTGATTTGCTTAGTGCCTCAGTTTTGCTAATGGCTTTGAACTTGAGATCCTCCCTTCTCAGCCCCCGGAGCCACTGGGATTACAGGTGTGTGTCACAACACGCCTGGTCTCTTCTTTTCTTTCTTTCTTTCTTTCTTTTTTTTTTTTTTGTTTCTTTGTTGTTATTGTTGTTGTTGTTAAGCATTGAAGATTTTCTAAAAAGGACTCTCCTCTCCAACAAATCAGGATACATTGTTATTGTGGAGTTCTGCAGAGCAGTGTTCAATCCTCACATACCCCAAATAATTGCTGTGTTCATTGTGCCACCTAAGAAGATAGACTCCTCACCCAGGCTTAACTCCATCTGGTCTAAATGGCATCTCAGCTGGTGTTGCTTTCCAACTAATGAGAACAAACCTCAAGGTATAGAAGTGTATAGATTTTCCCATATTTTTGAAAGCTAATTAAAAGCTGAAATTTTTCTAAAATTTAATGAAAGGAAAAACTAAAGAGGTTCACTCACCACTCTTTTTTATCCTTTATATTTTACAAATGCTATCGACTGCTTAAAATACTTTTAGACTTTGCATTTATAAAATTCCTAACAAATTTCTAATTGTTAATAATCCAACCCTGTTTAGTGATAATTACATTTTCTATAAAACCCCATTTTAGCCCTGGGGAGGCAGCAAGTGCATTATTTAAGTCATTTAATGGTTTACTGTTTGTAAAGGGTCAAGGTCTATTAAAGCATAATTTTTCCTTCAGCACAAAGTTTGAAAGCTGTGAATTTGAAATATTTTTCTTAACAAAAAAAAGAGGAAGGAAGAAAAAAGAAAAATAGAATGGCTTTGTTTTAAAAAGGGCTTTGCTGTTGGGTAGAATTTAGAACATGGATTGAATTTGATTGGTGACCTCAAGAAATAGAGAAAAATCTAGTGTTGGTTTCTAATCAGTAAGTAATTCACACTTCAGACACCTTCTTAGCTGATCCCTGGTGGACTGGACATCTTTGAACAAAGATTCCTAAGGGCTCATTAGAGCTTTATCTTTCTGAAAGTGAAATCGTTTCCCAGATATGAGAGAAGGCACAGAAGTAACACTAGGGAATATGTGGTTAGCAAGTGAGTTGCCCAGCTGATCAAAGACTTTAAATAGAGTTGATGAGTCTATGGAAAAGTGTATCATATACATGGAGAAGTCTGCAATATTAGACACAATTGACTGCAACTTTGTGGCATACAGAATACTAGCATAGCAGAGGTTTTCTATATATACACAGGTGATAATATCAGAAAATATAAGAAAAAGATTTCTGATTATATATACTAATGCATAGTCTAGGTAGCAAAGTCAACCTGAAATTTTTGAACAAATAAATCTTGTATCCTCTGAGATTGGATGTCATGAGATTCATGTTTGTAATCAGACAATGGAAATATAGCCTTTCTGAAGATACTGTTCAGATAGAGGGTGATTATTAAGAGTAGCCGGATTTAGTACCTCTGTAGCCATGACCACATGAGAAGCAGGTTATTTGGCTAATAGAAACTTTAAAAATTCTATTGGTCTAATGATATTTTCTATGTTATTGAGTTAGGAAATATCCCAAACAAAAGTTGGCAAAAAAAACTCCCAAATATTTTATTACTATTTATGTGATAACTCCTAAGTCTTCTGTTAACCTGTTAATATTATTTTTTTACTATGATATGTAGGGAAAACCTCACTTTCCCGAAAAGTTACCTTTAATATTCTAAACAGTTTATGAAAGACACCTTTATTCTCCAGGCCAATTCTGAGAAATTCTAAGTCCATTAGGACTTAGCATAAAATATTTTTTCCCTCTATCTCCTTTAACCTTTTTTATTGAGCCCATGTTGGGAGGACGAAGGGGAGCGAGAAGGGGATTTGAGCAACTATTTGTGTTTCAAAGAAACATTCTATGTCCCTTTCCTCCCCATTATTGTGTGTTAGCATATACATATCAGAGAAAACATTTGGCCTTTGGGTTTTTTAGGTATTGGCTTATTTCACTTAGTCTCCAGTTCCATCCATTTACTGAAAAATGCCATAATTTCCTTCTTCTTTACAGCTGAGTAATATTCCATTGTGTATATATAGCACATTTTCTTTCTTCATTCATCTGTTGAAGGGAATCTAGGTTGATTCTACTGAGCTGCTATAAACATTGATGTGGCTGTGTCACTATAGTATGCTGATTTTAAATCCTTTAGGTATCTACTGAGGAGTGGGGCGACTTGGTCAAATGGTGGTTCCATTCCAAGTTTTCTGAGGAATCTCCATACTGCTTTCCATAGTGGTTGCACCAATTTGAAGTACCACAACCAATGTATAAGTGAACCTTCCCCCCCACATCCTTGCCAACATTTATTGTTACTTAAATAAGGCGATTATTAGGGAGAGAACATGGCATGTTCAAGGGATTCTATACTTGATAATTGCCTTTCTGGCTGGAGTGAGATGGAATCTCAGTGTAGTTTTAATCTGAATTTTTCTATTTGCTAGATATGTTGAACATTTTTTATATGTTTGTTGATCATTCATATTTTTCTTCTGTGAAGTGCCTTTTCAATTTCTTTGCCCATTAATTTATTGGTTTATTTGTTTTTAAGGTGTTAAGTTTTTTTAGTTCTTTGTATATCCTGAAGATGAATACTCTATCTGAAGTGTAGGTAGTAGGGGTGATAGGGTGATAGGAAAGACAGTAGAATGAGTCAGATAACTTGACTATGTTCATATATGAATATACAACAAGTGAAAGTCCACCTTAAGAATGAGATCCCAATTAGAATAAGCTATGTTCTGTGTATGTAATATATGTCAAAAGACACTCTACTGTCATATATCTAAAAAGAACAAATACAAAAATTAAAGAAGCATTTTAATTCAATGCAACAAGAAGAAAAGGGAAAAGAACAGCCAAATTAAATGTAACATCTTATTTTGTCTAAAAATCTGGAGGAGATAATAAAAACAAAGTACTTAGCATAGCATTTGCTACAGTAGACACTTAACAAATGATATGCTAATATCCCTTTTAAAATACAGATTCAAAAATATAAACAGAAGAAACACATTTCAACTCTACTGGAAAAATGAACAAATCATTTTGAAACTTTTAACTTTTTAGTAAAGTGATAATCACCCAGGACACAAAAGAGTAAGGCAAAAAATATATAGGATCATGTTTTGTCTAACAAAAAAATAAAAAATAAAGCAGGTTTTAATTCAAAGTTTGAGTGTGTTCAGTAAGAGAGATAAGGTTAATTAGGAACACATGGTATGAACAACAACAACAAAAAAAAAAAACCAATAGATTAAGTGTTAAGTGGTTGGACTTATACAAAGTGTAACAGAGTGTAAATCTATGACTTCAGATTTAGATCTGAAAAGCAATCTGTATTCCTGTTTCAAAATTATAAAATAGGAATGCCAACTTCCAAAATCAGTGTAAAGATTAAATGAGATACAATTGTAGATGGAGCACACAGTATTCACTCTACTTTCACTTCAGGTTAAAGAAAAACATTTCAAATGGGTTAAAGAAAAATGTGGCACACTGATGCAAGACCCTGGGATACTGTTTTATAGAAGGCAATTATTAGGGAGAGAACATGGCATGTTGAAGAGATTCTATAAATTTACAAAACTGTAAATGAACCATGAGGGGAATAAAAACATCCAAAGAAGTCCTGGAGTTGTTCAGAAGGATATCTCATTAGTTTCAATTTTAAATGTACATATGCA
Source organism: Urocitellus parryii (assembly GCF_045843805.1). NCBI lineage: Eukaryota > Metazoa > Chordata > Mammalia > Rodentia > Sciuridae > Urocitellus > Urocitellus parryii. Next base: position 39,060,884 of record NC_135536.1, read on the forward strand.
TAATTTGGAAGAGGGACCCAAGACCAAAAGCACACACAAAATGTTGGTAGTAACCTATAACAATCACTCCAAATGGTCTAAGCTGTGTGGGGGCAAGATTCAAAGAGAAAAGAAACAAAACTTTTACACCTACATTCTGCACAAGATGACTGACAATAAAGAGAAGGTTTCATCCGATGCTTAGAGGAAAGGGGTCAGTACATTAGATATCCAAAAGGATCCAAAACAATAATCACCTTCAGGCCATGAATGGCCTTCAGTGTAACAATGGAAGAACAGACTAAAAAAAATTACACCTGAGGTCAAGAGAGGAGAAATGTAAGGGCAACATTTAATTTTAATTCATTCTTTGATAGATATTTATTCCTATCAGGCATGTAGAGATGTGTGGATAATGAAATTAAGAACAAAACAGACAGTTCTGTTTTCATGGAGTTTATAATGTAGCATGTAGGGGGAATGATAATAAGTAATCAAATAGATAAATATACATAAGCTCTATAACTGGAAACTGCTCTGCCAGCCATAAGTGTTTCATAATTCCAAACAGTTTTAGTTTTTAGAGGCAATCTGTAGATATACTGTATGCTATAAAATGAAAACAAAGAAACAGGTCCTAGGGCAAGACCCTATAATCAACCACATTAAAATGTCTGCGATAGAAAATATGAATAACTACATAAAGTCAGCCAAAACTGTAAGTATTATCACAAACGGAGAAATAAAGTGATGAGTGAAATAGGTAAAGATAAGCAATTATTGTTTTATTTCTAACTCATTTTTAAAGCTTCAAGTATGCACAAATTCAAACTAACTGTAAACGTTCTATAAACACTTATGGTATCTGCATGAGGGTTTTAGAAAGGGCCACATTAGTGTAACCAGTGTCACTGGTGTCAAGTTGGGTGAGAGAGGAACACTATGGCATCACAAGGTGGAATGTCTCTACGAAGGAAATTAAATGCCAAATCATTACTTTTCACAAGGAGTTCAAGAGAGGGATTTGTATCCCGAAGCGATACGTTTTACACATTGTTTCCAGTCCAGTTTTCTTGCAATGAGCTTGTGCAGCTAGAAAATAGTTCTCATCTGCATAGTAATGCACAGGTAACTCATTCACCTCTTTCAAATATCTCAGATGCTGGCAATTCTCAGTCCCTGATATCCTCATTTGGTATGTACCCACAGCAGTGGATTCCAAGGAACAGATTGCATTCTGTTCTATTGGTATTCTCTCATGGGTCATGTTTGAGGGATTTTTTCTTTTTCTTTTTTTTTTTTTTTGTTTGAACAAGATACCAGTGTGTCAGCATTTCAAGTTTGCTTAGGACTTAGACGTTTTTTCAGATAGTATCCTGTCAGAACACTCAGTCTGATTTTTTTTTTCAAATTAATAGATAACATTTATTAAGTATTTTCATTGACCTGGCATGGTTCTAATCCTATTATAAGTTCATTTAATCTTCCCAGTGATATTAAGGGGCAGACATTTCTATTTTCTTTATTTTTAATTCTTTTTTTTTAAATTTATATATGAAAGCGGAATGCATTACAATTCTTATTACACAATTGGTTAGTGCATGGTACTTACACAATCTGATTATTATCTGCATTCTGATCTATATAAACAATGTCCAATCAGCATCTGAAAATTCACAGCATAAATGCTCCTTAAAACTTGAGTAGATAATTTTGCAAATGTTCCATTCACCTTCAATTTTCTATTTTTTACTTGGTATAGCCCAGATTATTCATGACAAACAATACAGTCAGTATTTACTCTCTTCTTAATGTCAAACTTACTTGATCAATAAATGGCTTAGATATTTAGGTTTAACTCTGAGATTTTTGCACTTAAAACAAATTAATTCATCATACCAATCACTGAAAACCTTCAATATCTGTCTTTGTCTTTTTCAGTCTTATCTATTGGTGGTTTTAATACCCTATCTACAAAAACATGTCTCATAGTTATACCACCCTGAACTTTCTGTGCTACAGTTATTGACAGATGCTTCTTCTCACTGTTAACCACAGGAAGCATTTTACCTCTTGGTCATCTCTTAATGCAATTTCACTCAAAGTCACAAAAGAGCAAAAAAAAAAAAAAAAAGAAAAAAACCCACAAAACATCCATGTTCAGCAGAGGCATGCATGATGTGATAGTGCACTGAGATATAAGTATTAACTTACAACAGTTCAAGTATAAAAAAAGAAAAAAAGAAAAAGAAGTTTGGCACCAACTTTAAGAAAAAAAATAGTGGTTCAGAACATTTTAGGTTGTAGGACTCTGATATGCTCTAGGATCTTCTCACCAGCTACTGAAATGTGTAGACCTAAATGAGTTATAGCTCACGGGCTAAAATAATATTCACATGCAATCAGAGACAACCTTTACAATAATTGAAAAAAATGTATATGTTTAAAGATGATCATTAGGAACAGAAATGTGCAAAAGTTCCATATTTCAAGAGGGAATGATTATGGCAGATAAATGTTGAACAACAAAGGAAGTTTTAAATGTCTGTGATTGGCTGCACACTCAATTTACATAGGACCAATAATTCCACACATCAGTTTCACTGGAGCAGAAGCTAATTTGTCCACAAGGTTTATTTTTTACTCAAGCTCCAAACCAAATCTTTCTTCAATCTATTTGGTAGCTCTCCAGTCCAACCATTTCCATCTTTCCTGTGCCCACTATTTTACTTTGGTCATTTTCTGGATGCAGGACTTCTTTATTTTCAATCTCCTCCAAACACTCAGTAGCTTTCTTCTATCATACCTTTCCACCATGATGTTCTGCCTCACTTCAGGTCTAGAGTGATGGGGTTGGCCAACCATGGAATGAACTTCTGAAACTATGAGAAGATAAAATACATTTTTCCTCTTCTCAGTTTTCTCCGATATTTTTGTCACAGTGATGAAAAGCTGACTTAACACAGAAATTGGTACCAAGAAGTGGAATCATGGCTGTGACTAGCCTGAACAGATGGCTCAAAAGCCTTTGGAAATAGTTTGTGGGAGGAGTTTGGAAAAGGTTGAAGATGCAGGCTGCAGAAGGCTTAGAATGTTAAGACTTCATGGATGAATCTGATGGGAAATGAGAAGATGAGCATGCCAGTAGAAAAGTAGACAATAAAGACTATGCTCATGAGTGTTTAGAGAGGAAGAATTCTACTGGGAATTGGATTGAAGGACATTCATGTTATATTGTGGCAAAGAACTTTTCCACTTTTTTTTCCATGTCTTGTGACTTTGTGTGAGGACTTATTTAAACACAATGAGCTAACTGGTCTGGCAAAGGAAATTTTAAGGCAATACAATATTTCAGATGGTGGCATGGACATTGCTATCAGTCATTAGCCAGGTTTACTGTGAGAATTGGGACCAGGAAGCAAAATAAGAATTATTTTGAAAACTTGTAATTTGACCACAGTATTATCAGTAAAGCTGAGGTCAAGGAAGGTATGGTTGTTGAAGAGATTCTAGCCACTAAAGTCATGCTAAGTACCTTGCATAGAGACAATAGGAAAGATGCCTCAAGAGTGTAAAAGTAAACGCTCTTTTCAGAAGAGAATAATAGGGACACTTTGCCTGCACAGGGAGGCCTAGGAATTTGTTTCACTGTGCTGAGCTGCCCAGGCACACACAGACCACTGCAGCCACAGTTCCAGGATACCTAGCTAATGCTTGAGCTGCCTTCAGACCTTGGCATCATTCATGTGGTGCTGGTTCTGTAGGAATCAGAATGCTGGAATTGGAGGGGATCATGGAGACTTTCACTGAGATTTCAAAAGAAGTATTGGAAGGCAGAAAATTGTACCATGCCTGGAATCCCAGTAGACTTACCTGAGAGAGTCATATATTAAGTTGTGAATTTGACTCTGAAGCTGGAATGGAGATTCCAGGAATTAAGAGATGTCAGTTTTACAGACTGTCTGATGAGAAAAGCTGCTGATGTGGAGACAGCCATACTAAGAAAGAGGCCGTGAGAACTGCATTCAACAAAGCCAAGGGGTTGGGACTGCCCATGCCCTTTGGAGATCATATCTTACTACCATGTCCCCAGAGGCCAGACAGTGAGCTACATGATTTTATTGCCTCGTTGGATTTTGACCTTTTTTTGGGGTCCCATTCCTTTTTTCTTTGTCTCTATTCCTCCCTTTTAGAATGGGGATGTTTACCCTGTGTCATTGTATATTGGACATATGTAACTTGCTTTTGATTTTTACAAGGATCATAGCCAAGAATTTGTTTTGGCAAATCCAGCTATGATAAGGATATGGGGATTCTTAGAGATGGATGAAATGCACTTTGCATAGTGAAATGCACATGAAGTATTCAAGGCCAGAGGTGGAATATAATGGTTTGGGTATGTGTTTCCTCAAAAACTCCTGAACTAACCCAGGATGTGAAATGATTAGAGTATGAGAGCCATAACCTAATTGAGGGATTAATCCATTTGACAGATTTATAATTTGGAATGACTAATGACTACTAGGTGGTAACTCTAGGCAGGTGGAACATAGATGAAGGATATCAGTCGCTGAAGGTGTACCTTTGGGGATTACATCTTGACCTCTGTCTTCTTCCCTGCTCCTCCCTCTCTCTCTGCTTACTGACCACCATGAGTGGAGCAATTTCCTCTGCTATGTTTTTCCACAATGATGCTCTGCCTCACCTTGGGCCTAATGTAATAAGTCAGCCAAAATTATGGACTGGACCTCTGAAACTATGAGACACAACATTTTCTTTGTCCAAGTTACTCTTGTCTAAATTACTCTCATCAGGTATTTTGGTCACAGTGACAAAAAGTTAACACAGCAAGTAGCATCAAATTACAAAATAAGACAAAGTAAGGATTTGAGGTAAGGGGTATAGCTCAATGCTAGAGTATTTCTCTTACATGCATGGAGCCCTGAATTTGACCCCCAATACTACAAAATCATAATAATATTAACACTAAGGATTGAACCAAAGTAATAAAATAACATTTAATGGGGATAAATGTAAATGTTATTTGTTTACAAAAAAAATGCTTATAACTTCTTTAGCTTGAATAAATAATTAGCCCAGGGCTTGATCAGAGAAACTAATGCCTTTAGCAGTATTATCAGTCAATAATTTTTCTTTTTTTTTTTAAACCATCAGTGACAGGCAGCTCATATTGATCAAAACTGCCTACACCACTTTTGAAAAGCTCTAATGGCAAGGTAATTCTTCATAATATTGGGCTCAATTTTGCCATATTTTAATATAAACCCATTAGTTTAAATTCTACCTGTAGACAGCAGCTGTTCTGATATTGGAATAGAACTCACAAAAGAAAATGCTATCAACTCATTTCTTTATGATGCCTTCCCAGTTCCTTTAACTATTCCTAATACAACATTTTTTGAAGTTCTCTGACTATTCTTGTCCCTTACACCAGAAATGGTACAGTACATGAATATGTCTCAACATTCAGGATGCAAAACTTAACACATACTTTAGGTGACAATCTATAGGCACACAAAAGAATGGCTATTTTATCTCCTTCCCAAAACACTTAATTAACATAATCTAATGATACATAAAAGGCAGGATAGGTAAGATATAGTGGGGCAATATAAACATGAACATGTCTGAAGTTGTTAATGTTCTTCAAGCTTACCCTGAGTGAATTCTGTGATACAGCTGATCACCATGTAAGCAAATTCAAATGGCATCAGTAGAGGTATAATATCTAAACCATAGAAATCAATATCTCTATTACATGCTGCATTGATTAAACCATATCTGGAATATTGAGTAATATTTATTGTTGAAATCTTGACAAACCCATGTGCATCCAATGAGCAGCAGTCAGGAAGAAAGGAATGGTCTTAGAGCCCTGTGAGCTAAAGGGCGGCTGAAGTGACCTGGCATCTCAGGTCAGGAGAAGAGGAACTTATCAGGGATGGTGACTGTCAAATCACAGAAGCATGACCCCTGGAAGGGAGTTGCTTGTTGTGATCCCTTTGTAAGGCAAACTAGATGAATAAACAAAAGCTACGGGGAGGCTGACTTTGGAACAACTACTTTGAAGTGTGGTAAATTTACTTTCACTGCAAGTATTCCTATAAAGGTGGATTTCTATTTAGCAGAAATAATGCATTATGGATTCTGGCATCAGGTGTCTGCTTGAATAAATCTCTAATTTCCCTTCAATTTCTATTATGATTACTAACACTAAGATTCCCCTCTATTCAAGAGAAAATCAAGTCTACTCATGGTAAAATAATATTGATGGTAGAAAAAGAAAGGTATATATCCATCATTCAACACTACTGAGAAACACCAAAGAAAGGCAGTGTCCGGGCCTGTCTGTGGCATTGGCCCAACCTTCCCCTGGCCCACTTTGATGCAGCCCTCTGGCAGATCATCCCCTAACAACCTCTTCTGCCCTCTGAACCTGAATTTCCTGGTGTCTGATGCTCCCAGAAGTTTCAGCTGAAGGAAACAACAGGGAGGAGCCATTTAATTCCTCTCAATTAATCATCTTACCATTCTAACTCTGGAGGCCTTTTCGATAGTATTTTCCTATATTAACTTTTAATTCTATGATGAAATATTATGTGTTGTGTAAATCACTAAAAAAGTTATGCATCTTAATATGCACTTATACATGCATTTAATTAAGCATATAAAATATTACTTTCAAATGCTGCTCTGAAATAATTTCTCAAAGGAGACAAAAGGTAAATGTTTTCATTTTTCTGTTCTCATTTAATAAGTTAGAAATTAAATTAGTAAAAATGGAAGCAAGGTGTGAAATAACAGAAATATAAGAAACTAAGCCCATGGTGAAATGGGTATAGTCATGAGAAATACCCTGCACTTAAAATACACTGATAATTACATTAGATGTTAGTTGTTAAAGAAGCATCATGGTCAATATTCAAGGTACCTGTGCTTTTCAAAAATAGCTTTTCTACTGATAAATAATATTGTAGGTGTTTCTTCTTTGCACAAGAACAACAACAAAATAGCAATGGCAAACTAGTAGCTGGATTTAATATTAGATAGTGATTACAGAGATTCTACAGGCAGGAAAGATCTATCACAAGGGATTTTCTCTTGCCTACCATCTTAACATGACTTGATACATCACTAATAAGGAGACTATAAAGATATGAACCACATAGATAGTCCATGTGGAGAGAAGTTCTTCTGGATGCAGGTCTTTGATTACTTGATTATTATGCTTCCAGAAAACAAGGTGTGGGTGAGAAATAACTGGAGAGATGCAAAGTACAAAGGAAGCAAAGAACTCTTGTGTGATCTTCACACCCTGGTAGCTCTGCTAGTCTTTCCAAAAACAAAGGCAAGTTCCACTTTCTTGCCACAGCCCTCTAAACTAACAGGTGCTTTTAAGATGAACAATAATGATGCTCCAAGAATGAAAGAGTGGTAACACCATGGGATGGAAAGTGAGACAATCAAACACAAACCTGAGGACAGTCATCACTTGGCTGTTGTCAAATTTATGGTTTCTTTTTCAATAGTTCACTTTAGGTTAGAAAATTCAAACAAGTTGTATTAGAGTGCTAACTCACTAAACTAATTCTGTGCAAAGGCATAGATTGCATGCTTTTTATATATTTGATAAGGAGTGGAGCTAACTGATCATGCAGTTCCACTCAGCAGAAATATTTCCAGAACAAACACCGCAATGAGAAATAAGAATGTCTGTCTGATAAAGGACCTGGAACAAATTTGAAGATTGAGATGCATCAAAGTGAAACTCATCATTTTGATGACAGGTATGGCTGTGCATGCACTAGTTAAACATCTTAAATTACTAGGGATTTGTTATGCATGGGTTGCTTTTGTTAGCTTAGATGGATGCCTCCTGGATACCGGTGGCAGAAATGTAGAGATTTTCTTTTTTTAATACCAATGATGGATAATCATGAAGATTTATACGTGAACATTACTTTTATTGTGAATAACAGGAAAACAGGATTTGACTTCAAAGGAATATGTATTAATACTCCGTTCTTGATTAGTGAGGCAAAAGCCTGCTGACTTATTCTCTAGATCATTCCACCAACAAGGTAAGAGTCTGAGACTAAAGCATGTTCTCAGAACCCTACATAATAATATAGAGTGTCCAGAACGTTAGTCTCCTCTGCTGCATTTCCCACTTTACCTGTGTTCCTTCTCTTGTCTTCTCTGACTCCTGAGTGTATCTGATGTGTGGCACAATCTGTTCCTAATGTATTTCAAAGCCAGAGGTACGTATCTGTTCACTGAAGCACATTACAGGATCCTCAGAGCCCTTTATTGCCTTTCATTTCCCTTCTGAAATCATTACCAAATATCCCTTCTATTTCTTGACTCTTCAGCTCCAATTTCACTTCTGCTAATTTCATCCCAAGACAAAAACAGACCATGATCTAGTGGTTAGAGCACAAGGTGTGGCAGGAGCTCATTTGATGTCTCTGTTCCCGGAGTAGAGATTGATTCACTGTGTGGCCTTGGGCGAGTTACTTAGCCTCCATTGCCCCATGTGAACCTGAGTCTTAATAACACCTACCTCACTGGGGGTTATGAGAATTCATTAATAAACTATCATTATCGGTCTTCATTATGCACCTGTGTGCAACGCAAAACAATCCCTCTCATTCTAATTGAGCAGTAGAGAGTGTGTGTGTGTGTGTGTTTTCCTGTGGTTTTATTTTTTATGTGTGGGGAGGGACCATTGTGTATTCCCTCTACTCCTGCTCAAGACAACTATTAAGACCAGACCACTTTATCTGGGTAATTTGGCTGAGTGGAATTTTTTAAGTCATATAGCAACCTCGATGTTGACACTGAGAAATTAAAATGATGATTATTTGTCTGGGTTCCCATCCATTGCAGAGTGACGGGTTCATTTTTCTCTCTTCAAAACTGCCAGCTAGCTGGCCCCTTTGCTTCTCAAAGCAGGCAAAGTTTTAAAGAACCAAGGAACATTACCCAAGCCACAGTGCAATAACTCTAATAAACTGCACCTGTGGATGACTCTCTGGTTTATTTATATACTGTATCACAGGTCATTAACAGAAAATAACCCACTGAGATACAACATTCTTGTTTACAGTGAGGTTCTGGTGGTGACAGCAGGAATATAAAACACAAAATCAACAGGGAACACTGAACTAATAAAAAGACAAGGGTCTATAAAGCATAGAAAAAAACAAAGCCAACTGTGCAGGCAAAAATAAAATAAAATAAACTTCCATCATAAAACAATCAAAAGCTATGGTATATTTATAGAGACTAGGGAACCCAAAGACCCACTGAGCTGGAATATTTATGGGTGTCAGATTGAAAGTCAGGAAATCTGTGTGCTGTCGGGAATGAAGGTTTGATCAGTTGGATATATTCTAAGAAAAACAGATTTGTTTCCCTTTTTTTCGGGTGTCCTTATCAACCTTTCCAGACAGTAAGCTTTTTGATAGCTTGGCTATTCAGTTCTGAAATTAACCTTTCCAAAAGTTAATGTTTATCGAGTTTAGAAAATGCAAGCTAAGAAATTTCTTTGCTAAAAAAGTAAAACTCTGACCACTCTATCGCTATCAAACGGCTTTCCCTGCTTTCATTGCTAAGAACAATGCCACCTTTCTTTACCAGTGGTTCATCCCTTGTAGGTACCAAAATTTGAAGTTTTATGGAAGCCATTTGCCCTGATGGAACTTCCTTTTCCTGAATCCTAGTATTTGAAATTCTATACTTTAATAATATATATTAACTTTACTCCTCTCTACCACACATCTCTTAAATGCTAATACTTTTAAGAAGAGCAAGGCAAGGTTTATAGTAAATGTTATTACAGTAAGTATTGAGATGATTCTGGAGGGAAAGGAGAAGAAGGAAGGAAGGAAGGGAAGGAGGCAGCATGCCAGGTGAACTCTAAGAAACAAGCATTGTCCTCCCAGTGCTTCCTGGGGCTGGCTGTCACCATACCCTCTCCACCCTGGTGGCAGTGCTACATGGAGCACTTGGACTTGAACAGAGTGTCTTGGGGAGTTGCTGTCTGACAATTCTTCATCATCTCCAGGACACATCTGAAGATGGGTTCCTTGCCTCCAGGTTTCTAGATTTTTGCATCTTTGGCATAAGCTTTTAGTGTTTAAGAAATATTTATTTTATACTGAACACAAAGCAAAATATAAACAAGAAGCATAAAAGGGGCCCAGAGTTCCAGGTTCTTGTCTGGTACTTTGAAGCCCACTTTCAATGAAGTCATGACTTCGTTTTGCTCCTTGACATGTCCCCAGCACTTAGTGTAATACCAGGCACATGGTGAATGAAAAATAAATGTGTGCTCAATGAAGCAAGTAATGAATAAAATGAGATGTGAAATGGCATTAGGGCTATAGAGAGATTTATGCATAGAAAGAGCATGTTCAGGATCTGTCACATGTAATTGCTCAATAAATAGGTGCTGTCTACTTTTTGAAATGGCATATAATATGATTGGAGAAATATTTATGTAGCAAAGTTTCTAAGTCAACAAGAGGAGGTTGGTCTAAGGTAAATAGATATTTGCAAAGGAAAGTAACCCAGGTAGGAAAAAAATCACATAGGGAATCAGAAGGCCAAACAAGTATGGTACTCTTTGCAGGTTACGTTTTTCTAACACTTATAAAATGATCACTGCTTTGCCCATGTCCAACAATGGAAGCTTTCCTAAAATGTCATACTCTTAAGAAGATGCAGATATTTTTAGCTTAAAAAAAGGCCAAAAAATACTGAGAATAAGCCAATCCTTTTAATCATTAATTATTCACATAGACCTTTAGTTCTTAATTAAGCAAGAATGTTCCAGCTTTGTAAGATTAGAAGGGCTAGTTCATGCTGACGTGTGCTAATCTTCTCTTTATAGTCAATGTTGAAAGTAATAAACCAAGCTGATGTCAATTAAAGAGAGGTAGAAAGCCTATTCTAGAGCACAAGGGGACAGACTAGTTGAGGTAGTCCACCAGTAGGAATCCCAGTAGAAAGGACAAAGTACACATAACTTTACCTCTACCCTTCTGTCTTATGTGCTATAGCAAATACCCATAACAACTGGGTAATTTATAAAAAAACAGAAATGTATTTACTCACAGTTTGGGAGGCTGGGAAACTCAAGATCAAGGCTCTGGCAGGTTTAGTGTCTGGGGGAGGGCTACTCTCTGCCTTCCTGCTCCAGCTTTCAGAAAAGGTGAATGCTATGTCTTCACATGGCAGAAGGAGGAAGGGAAGGACAGCCAACACCACACGGAATCTCTTTTATAAGGACTTCAGTTTCAACCTAGCCTCTCACAGCCACTCACAGCCCCACCTGTCGATATCATCACATCCAGAGGACCTGAATTTTGGAGGGAGCACATTTAAACGACAGCACATTCTGAGTTCTCATCTGGGACTCCTGTAGCCAACACATTAACAAGAGAAAAACCAGAAGAAGTTTGTTAACTTATATATCTGACAAGTAAATATTCCTCCCCGAAGGTTTTCAATGAGTGGCTTAGATCTATGCCTTATGTAGCATCTTCAACAAAGACTAACAAATTTTTAGAGAAATTATGAGACAAAAGAAAAGGATTTTGAATCTCTAGGGGCAACAAATTGTAGGAAGACAAATACATAGCAAACTCATGGTAGTAAGGTTGGTTACATGGTTACATGGATTCCTTTTGTGCCATCTCCAGGCTGATAAGGGTCTCCCAACCCATCCCTAGTGATCAGCTTGGTCCTTACTCCTAGAGAAGGCTGAAGAGACACCCTCTTGAATTTCTGTTCTGCTTTTAGACAAATAGGGGGAGAGCAGGGAATTTTTCATATTTCCACTTCTTCTCAGTTGCCTTCAGTTCAAAATAAGTTTTATGCCAAATTTGCATATTTTGATATATTCTGCTATCCTTTAACAGAAACAGGGAAATTGGGATCACTCAATAGATGTGAATAAATGGAGGACAATCAGTTCAAACTGCTTTCCTTTACACAGGCAAAAATTGAAGCTCATGGAGTATTTGAGGCTTGCTCAGAGCCACAGAGCTTGTTAGTGGATACTTTCAATAAACTTCTGATTCTGTTGGTCTTCGTTCCTTTCTTTATTCAGGTTTATAGTGACACCATTAAAGATACTGGACCAATAGCCGCTGATCTTTAGATAGGCTCCCGATTTGAGTCTTTAGTCATGAGACATACATCTCTATTCTTATTTCTAGTGAGAGATGAACTGGCATCCCTGTGCCTGTATCTGAGGAGGAAATCATTTTGAGTTGAAACACAGCCAGACTAAGGAAGTCCTGCTGAGTCTGAAGGAAGTTCACTCATCCTTTGCAAATGATCTGTAAGAAAGAAAAAAAAAAGATAACTCTTGTCTTTGCAGTTTAAGCTAGCAAATATTGGGCAACAATCCACTGGATTATTTCCTATGCACCTGTATGTAAATAATCTGAATGAAACTGATTAACATTTAAATTCTAAGTTACTGAAGTATCCAAGGGAAAATTGATTAGATTGACTTGATTTGGTGCCAGTATGGTAAATGCCTTAATGTTTTAAACAAATCCAGACAGCAATCTTCCATGATTTTGAAACAGCACACTTTAAAAATCTTCACATTGAAAACTGAAGGTATCTTATCTCAAGCAGTTCCTTTTCCTTCTCTTTAGTATCAAATAAATGCTAATGTTTATTTTTATAGTCATGGGATACTAGCAAATAGGTTACTATTGTATTCCTCTAGTGGATTATTTCTAACCCAAATGGTTTTTCCCCCACTTTGGTCATTTGAAGAACCCAGATGCCTTTGGGGCTTCATGTGCTTGGAAAATATGTAAATGATGGCTTTTCCCTGTCAATCTGGGAGTGACAATTGAGTAAGCCCTTCACCCACATCATCGTAGCATAATAGCATTTTAATTTAGTGTGAACCTTTTTGCTTAGCTCATATGTATCTTGTGTATTTTAAGAGAAACTATTTACAGAGAAGCATAAAAGTCCCTGGAGATGCAACATCTCATTTTCAATTCTGTTGGCAGGAATACTAATTACATTATCACATATTCAGCAGCATTCAGCAAAGTTATTTATTCATTCATCCTTAAGACCTGGGATGCCTACCAGGTCAGTTTCAATAAGCAGTACCTTGAGAATCTCTGCTGATGGTACACACAGATAATTAGGTGTAGAGTTGTGAGAAAAAAAATCTCACCCTAAAAAGCTCAGCCTTGGAGATTTCCTGCTTTCTCATTCTTTGACTGAGAGGGAAAAAAAAATCCAATAGTTGCCAGAAATGAGGAAACATTTATCACCCAACTCTGTAACCCCCACAGGTTCAGTTTCTTAATTGAAGTTTGGTTTTAGGTCTTAGAAAAGCAAGTAGAGTTGCTGACAGTTAATATTAAAGTCTGAGTGAATGGTCTTGTAAAAATGTTGTCCTCGATATGGTGAAAATATTAGAATTTACATTTGCAACAGTTTTGCTCTTCAGATGATATTAAAAGTGAATTTCTGTATTTAATGACATATGCCTTTACCTTTAAAATCTTTAATAAACATTTGTAACAATAATAATTTCACTGCACACTACTTTCTAGTAATCTTGCTCCACTGAGATGTTATAGGAACTAGTAGAATGTACTTATGCATATTTTATTATATATGTAAGATTATTCTAGTAGTATAAACTCAGAGGTGTTAATAAGATGAACACCTGACAATGACTAGGCCTTGGAAGAGCATAGTTCTGAAACAAACTACATGATCCCAAGAAATTACTTAATTTCATAAAGTAAATAGTAGCTTTGTAACTATGCCAGGATTATAGCAAAACTGCCTTCTGGTCCATGTCACTCAAAATGTAGAAAAAAAACAAAGTTCTCAGAGACCACAGAACAAATTTTTGATGGAGTCATTAGGGCTTACTTTTGTCTCAAGCTTGGATTTTTTTTTATCTTTTTTTTTTCTCAAGGGATTTGTGAATGACCTTGAACTAGCTGCAAAAATTGGGCTAGATTCTATGCTATCCTGTACCCAAGCACTTCTTCCTATAATGTTGCAAAAATCCACCCTACCTTTCTACCACAGGGCCAAGGAGAAATTCAGAGGTAGGAAGGGGGTTTTCTTCTCAAGATGTTGCTACACATTCAATATCAACAAGCAACTGTTGAAGCCCAATAAAAAAAAAAAAACTGACTTTTGGCACATCTTTAATGTCACTTTCCCCTAGGAATAGAAGATAAAAATGAGTAGGCAGAGCATACCCACTGGGAAATATTTCTGAGATCTAAATGCTACTGAAAATGGTAACAGTAGAAATCTATTCCTTAGGTACTTAGGGTTCTGAATGAAGATTCCATAATGCCAAAACACTTTCTTGCTAAGAGCAGATGACAACGGGAAGAAGTTGTTTCATTTTCTGAGTCCCCCTTCTTAATGATTATTTTCTTTCCTATTTTTTTTTAAATAATATTTGGGTCAACACTCAGTCTTCTTATTAATATTAGAAAAGAAACTGGAAAAAATTTCACCTGGGCAAAGAATACATTCAGCTCCTTATAAATGTCCTTAACTTGAATAATGGCTTCCTTTTCCTGGTCTCTGGTGAATGTAGCAGCAGCTCACACTCTCAAGCTGTGAGGTGTTCTTCCAAGCTGCTGGAGCCAGGAAGATATGTAATGTAGTTATACAGTTCAGACTCCAGCAGGAAGTGTCTCTTCCGGTCAGTAGGATGGAATGTAATTTCTTCCCAATCATGCAGTTGGGCCAAGATCATAGTCATAGAAACAGCATAAAAGTTTCACTGGAGAGAGAGAGAGAGAAAGGAAGAGGGCCATGTAAGCAGTCAGGCGACTCCCGGGTTTATAGGAATGAACTCAAAAGAGTTTTTTAAGAAGCAACAAAGCTTTTCTTTTTTGAAACAATTAATGAATACTTCATACATTTAAGTGACTGAAAATGGATGCAAAACATATGCAAATAGCAATAATGGTCTTAGCAAGCAGAGTGATGTCCAAGCACAGACATATGTGGCATAACGAACCCTGCAGAGATAGGTAGAAGATGAGCAGAAACTGGATCTTGCAAAAACAAGAGGCATCCAGACTGAACTCCCATGGAGATCCTTCTCTTGGATCAAACCTAAAGGTCGTATCCAATTTTTTTTTTATGAGGAATCTCATAAAAACAAGTGTATCTTTTGTATTCCATGTGTGTGATTAGGCTTAACAGTGAAATATTTTAAAGTCTTCATTGTACGGGGTACATTAAGACATTCCAATGAATCATTTCAATATTTACATGGAATCATATAGCTTTCTGGACTGGTAGGGACTTACGATTATCGCACTGAACCTACCAGTACTAGCATTTTATAAATAAGGAAACAGCTCACCATCCAGAGGATTCTGTATTGCCTGTTTCTACTCACTTTATAATACCAAACAGAAAGACTTGTAGGATGCACATGGGATTTACTCCTTGGTTCATGACTATCCTTCTAGTAGTCATTAAACATGAAAATTTAATGCTCTATAGATATGAGTCCAGGAGAATTTGAAGTACAAAAACTGCTTTAGTCAGCTTTGCCTTGCTGTGACTATATACCCAACAATAACAACTGACAAGAGGGAAAGCTTATTTGGTCTCACGGTTTCAGAAGTTTAGACCATCATCAACCAACTCCATAGCTGTAGGCCCAAGGTGAGGCAGAACATCATGGCAGAAGGGAATCACAGAGGAAAATGGCTTGGTTTGTGACAGTCAGGAAGCAGAGAGAGAAAGGGAAACACAGAAAGAGTGAAGTACTAGGGACAAAATATAGCCCCCAAAGGCATGCCTCCAGTGACTTATTTCCTCCAGGCATACCCTACCCCACAGTTACCACCCAATTAATCCATCTAAATGGATTAATTCACCAATTAGTTTATAGTTCTCGTAATCTAATCATTTCACCTCTCAATATTCTTGCATTGCCTCACATAAGTTTGAGGGAGACACTTCTATCTAAACCATAACAAACTTTGGAAATGTTGTTTTGTTTTGGTGGAATGTAAACAGAAAATCACCTAGTCAAATATGGCCTATGAATTTGAGTATTTTTCAATGTCATCCATTTGTACCAGCTTTAAAGAACAGTTTCTGAACACCGAAGTTGAGAAGGTGGAGTGGACTATCATCAGAGGGGAGTAATATATTAGATGGAATTTGGGTTCCAAAGTAAAAATTACTTTTGAAAATCTCTTCAATCATCGACAGAAAGTTAGTATGAAACTCTCTCAGTGAGTCCAGCTCAATCAGTTTTTCTTTCATTAAAACAACAGATTGCTATATCCTTGACTGGGCATCAGATGAAATAATCTGCATGCAGTTTAAGGGCCATGTTGAACAGGAATGTGCATCTTTAATACTAAGAAACATACCTCTAACAGTGACATTGCTGGACAAGGAGAGAGCTATGGGGACTATGCCTCATGTTGCAGTTACATGAGGACATTCCCACATCACATAGTACTCTAAGTCATGATAAACTTATTATTGTGTGTGTATGTGTATGTGTCCATGTGTGTTGCCTTGAGCTGAGCAGGTAACTTCAGTCCACTTTGTGAAGCTCACTATAGAGGATTCAGGTTGGTGACTTCAGTGGCTGCCTTTTTAATAGATTATCTTTCAATCTGATTTTGTTTCTGAGCTGCTCAAACATTACTTAACGTTTATTCAAACTTATCAACCTTAAGAATATTCTTTAAACTTCTTATGGTAGCCCCCACTGTTCCACCTGCTGACAATCAAACAAACACCCCTGTGTCTTAAGATGTTTTTTGTGGCTGCCACAGTTAGACGCTTCCTCAGGGACCCTAGGAATAGCAACAACCCAGGAAACTCCATCAATGTTACAGCTACCTGCCTGAGCTTTGGTTAATCTTCTAGAACTTGAAGCTGAGGTAGAGCGAGTGGGTGGTAACACACCTGAAAGTTTAAATTGGAAGACATCAGAACTTTCTTTTTCTCTGTCTTACCAGTAAAGCTCTCAGCTGGCTGTACTCTTTCAAACATCCCCACTCTGCTCAGAATAAGATCATGACAGTGCTGTCTTCATAAAATAGCTCCTTACTGTTTCAGAGATTATCACTTTAAAAATGAAGCAAAGAAAAGACCACCAGGCTTGAATCCACTTGAATTGTTGAAAAACAATTACAGTGGCTTTTATCTAAGCAAATGTTTTTATGTATCCATTAAATCTTATCATTAGTGGCCTTGATGGTAATGTAGTTTAAGCTAGAGCATCTGAATCGGAAAGGGTTCATTTTCTGCACAGGCCCTTGTGGAAAATTGTCCCTTCGTAACTGATGACTGATAGCATTCAGTGAATGAGACCTTAATATGAGTGTTGTAGCCTCTCTGTGGTGTAATCTGATGGTGTGCACTGCAGGGCTTCCCACAACTATGGCAAGAGATGCCACTCATTTATATTGAAAAATAAAAATGGAAATTTTCCATTTTTACTTTTTCTGAGTGATTGCAAAACTAATAACCACATTTGCATTTGACCTGAACAATGATTGTATAAACAATAGTCTTTAAGGTTCAATAACCTTTAGAATTTAGTATACTTTAACTGATATGCAAATAAAGAATGATTCTTTATACAAATAAAGAAAGAATATATATATATATTCTAAAAGACATAGTGCAGGAAGCAAGCATGAAAAGGAGAGGTGAATATTTACAATGTATTATTCTCTTAGTCTAAAAGGAATAAAGAACAGGGGGGTGGGAAAAGAGGCAGAGGAGGAGGAAGAGGAAAGAAAGAGGGCTTAGAACTTACTTAAGTTTAGCATTTACATTTGAGTTTAGAAATTCCAAGATATTTGTGAAACGAGTTCAGACATATTTAGACTTTTTAAATTTGAAAAGGAGCAAATTAATAAGGGAGACCCTTTATTAATCTAAGGGAAACTTTATATCAGTAAATAATCTTGGTCTTCATGCCACATTGTGGGAAGAAGGGCACACAGCCTGGATCAATGATGACAATGTCAACTTTGCCTCACATTAAGAGAGTTGCCTTGTCTGCGAGTCTTTATTTTATTTTATTTTTTCACTTACAAATGTGTTCCCATCTCTCTGATAGAGTTTGGTTATGTTCAAAGTAGAGTGTATATCAAAGTATTCCACAAAATTTTATTATTTTTTTTAGTAAATCACACATAATAGAATAGAAATGGCTTGTGCTTGCCACACCACTGCTGGTGAGAAGTGTGATCTGGTGCAATTTCTCTCTTCTCTAGAAGGCATAAAGGAGGGAGAGGGTTGTGATAGACAGGATATGTGGTCTCTTCCCATTCAGAGCCTTGGGTATATAAGGCAGAAATTATAGTTAGTAGATCTTTTCATCAATTCTCCCATGGACTGGTTAATTTCTAGGGGAAAAAAGAAAGAAAGAAATTTTTAAAGAGGGTGTTGATGGCCTGAAAGAGTTAATGTAGATTCCTAAACTGCCTGGTGACAGCAGGAGAATAGTGATATTTGGTTGATTATGACAAAGAATCGGATCTCCCCTCATTTGTAGTGCCAAAGTGGCAGTGCACAGGCTGTCAGGATCCAAGCACCAGAAGCCTACCACCAAATATTAATTTACCTGTTGTGTGCATCTAAAAACTGACAGCTCTGAATCCCATATCATTTTTGGTGGCCTTCCCACTGACATGTTCTTTGATTAAGAAAATAGTCAGCCAGAAAGCTAGTGTGTCCCTAATGTGGCCACCTCAGTTTAACCTCCTTATTATGCTGGAATATTTTCCCCTAAATTAGATTTCCTGTCTTCACAGTGGCAGTTTACATGAATTTAATACATTATAAAATGTGCAGTCCCCTTGAGATTCTGTGATAGATTGTGGTATTTGAAACCCATATTTCCATGGGAAATAAAAGCCTAGGCCATGGCCAAATATTTTATCAACTTAGCATTATCTTGAGATAATGGCACTATTAATGCTTGTCACTTCTGTCTGCTTCCCAGGCATTGTGGTGGCTCCTTTCTGGCTTCTGAACAAGGCACTGAAAGTTTTAGAGCTTGGCACACACCTCTAGCAAAGGCCAACCTAGATAGGCACCCTTTATTCCAGGTCGTCCGGCAGATCATCAGGTACAATGGCCCCTCTGTCATTTTCCCCTGACTGATCCTGAATCTGATTACCATTTATGCTGCATGGGATAGGACTGGTATAGATTTCAGTTTGGCTGTGTTGGGCTGGTGACGGGGAAGGGATGCGGCACAGCTGGGAGCTCTTACTGTAGGATGGCTGCAAGCAGGGGAGAGGGTGAGAAAAAGGCAGAAAACAAATCCCTGGGACTCCGCACAGTGAAACCTGAAGCCTTCAGATCATCCTATTACCAGCTAGAAAATGTCAGGAGCTCCCAGATAAATTGAAAAGATATATTAGAAGTAAATCTTTTATTGGTTTATTCAGTTCCACTTGACCACATGGAGAATACAATAAAAAGTTAAGAATTGTAGAAGTACATGCAGTAGGTTAGCTCTCTCACCCTTCTAAGTATTCATCCTCACTGTATTTTAGTTGTTTGTCCAAAAACTGGGTTCCTACAGGTGGAGTGTTATTTTTTTACTTCCTAATTATTTTTTTTTCAGCAGCAGGGTTTGAACCCAGAGGTGTTTAACCACTGAGCCACATCCCCAGCCCCATTTGTATATTTTATTTAGATATAGTTCTTACTGAGTTGCTAAAGTTGGCTTTGAACTTGTGATCCTCCTGCCTCAGCCTCCCAAGCAACTGGGGATTACAGTAATGTGCCACCATGCCTGGCATTTCATCTTTATTTCTTGTCCTATATTTTCCCAAGATAAAGCTTATGTCAACAAGAGTTACACTGGTCCTTAAGGGATTCAAGAAGTTATTTCTTAGTACACATTTCAGTTTTGCCCTTATTTTTAAATTCTGAGGTCTTAATAGTCACTGGGGACTATGACTAAGCTATGCCCTGTATAGTGGCTGAAAACCAGTAATAAATTTCCCTATCTTTGTTATCATTACAATTGTGGTCCAACAGGAACTATTTAAAAACACACAACAGTGTTCTAGTTTTCAGGAGAGTGTTCTGCTAGGCTAAGCCTTCAAATGATACTCCAACAGGAAAAAGCTTTGAAAGATCTGAAATCAAACCAATGACTTAGAGACCATTTTCATCGTTTACATGTGAAGGGCAAAAGTTTAAATTTAATCATGACAAAATATAACAAAAATAATAAATCAAGAAATCTGGTTTTAATGAAACATCATCAAACTTAGGAAAGGACCAATGTAAGTTTATCTCATAACTGCAATGAGTCAGTCCTTCCACTCTTGTGTTCTGGATAGTGTCAAATGATTTGAACTAGAATCCCATTTTCATTTTCTGAGGAAATGTGCTCACAAATACTGCCATGTGCAAACAGTTACACAATGTATATTCATTTAAAGGAGGTGACAACATTTGTGCTACCCTGCTCTTGGTAAGAATTTATTTTGCTTAAAATTGTAAGTAAAGAAGGAGGAATAAAACCAGTAGTATTAACATCTTACCACAAACTTTAGCACTCATGATAGATACCAGAAATTTCTCTGAAGGAATGATAGTAAACTTCATGAGACACACCAAGAAACATGCTATTCTTCTATTAAACATTGTGCTTGCAACACCACATGGGTTGCAGGTCAGTTCTTTAGGAAGTAGATTCTGGAGCAGAGATTTGTGGAGATGAAGTTTATGGAGGGGAGGAGCTTTTCAGAGAAACCCAGGGCCTAGTCATAATGAAGAAGCAGGGATATTTAGAGGGAAGAGTTGAACTGTAAGGGAGTCCTGGCCTTAACAATAGTACCAAAATCTCTAGAGCTGAAATTCTGCTCAAGGTCATCCCAAAATGGGTCAAGGGGCTAGCCATTTATACTCCTATATGGACCAGCACTGGATGTAGACTGCCCTGGGAAGGTCAGTATACTTTCTTTAGCTGAGAACAAGTTCTAGGAGAGAGTATGTATAAGAAAGAGGCAGCAAAGAAGATTTGGGATTACATGGGCTTTGAATTTAAACAGATCTAGGTTCAAAGATCGGATCACCAGTTATGACAACCCTGGCCAAATACCTTAACCTCTGGAAGTCCCTGCTCCCTCTTGTGAAAATGAGAATAAGAATATCTCCTTTAGTCTGCTGCCATGATTATTAACTAGGACAACTCGTGCGCACACACACGGGCACACGTATTTATATAGAGAGTTATAAATATAGATACAGATATAGGTATATCTCTATAAATATAAATTGCTAAAGTTGGATTTGAATTTGTGATCCTCCTGCCTCAGCCTGGCATTCCATCTTTTTTCTTGAGATATATATATATATATATATAATATATATATATATATATATATATATAGAGAGAGAGAGAGAGAGAGAGAGAGAGAGAGAATGTTTGCATGCTTGCAATCACAGCTTGCACATACTAGAAGTACAGTAACTATTAGTTCTACAATCCTGACCATTTCTCCCATGCAAAAACATAACTAGATACCTAGTTAGCTAATAAATGCCTTTTATGTATCTTGCAAACTATTATTCTAACAGTGTTAGAATAAAGTCAAGGGACTGGGGATATAGCTCAGTGTCAGAGTTCTTGCCTAGCTTGTACAAGGTCCTGGGTTGAAACCCTAGTACCACAAAAACAAAAATAAATCAAAAGAATAAATTTAAGACATATTCCTTGTCTTAAAAGAGTATTTAGCACCTAGACAGAACAAATAAAACTAACACATAAAACTACAAATGATAACATTAAAAAATCATTGAATATTAAATAAAGTGTACAATTCAAGGAAAAGATCAATGGCAGACAGACTAATCAGGCAACAAATAAACAAAAAGTTATCATGGAAGTTATAGTTATGGAGCTAGGACTTGAAGGACAGGTTAAATTTAAATGCTTGGCAGGAGAAGTAAAGGATTCTGAATGAGGGAATCCTTATTGAGACAGATGAGAAAGAGCTGGGCTTTCTCGGACTTTAGTGTCATTGTGTATTTGGAACCACACAATTTTGAATAGCCATTCATAAACTGTGACCCCTGCAGTTCAGCCTGATCCCTCTAGAGCTGTTGCAAAGCTGACTCTCTTTAACCTATTAAAATAACACAAGGCTAGTGAAAACTGAGATTGTAGGGGAGAGAGAGGGAGAAGCTAAGGTTTATTTAGAGGGCCACACATTGATCCCTCACGTCTGTTGACTTTCATGTTATATCTTACTCCCCCACCAGAAGAGTCACCTGACACCTAAACCTGGTTTATGCAACTACTAAAATACTTAGTCATGGGCTAAATTACATTAGCATGAGTTGTATGCAGATAAGCTCAATGCATGCCTCCTGCACACTTGTACTGGCCTGCTCCTGTTAGAACCCAAGGGACAGGGACTACCTCCCATTCATTTGTGTATTCCCAGTGGTCTTATGTTTTTTTTTTTCCTGCTACTATAACCATTTACAACAGACTGGGAAATTATTAATCATATTTTCTTTGGCTTCTGATCATAGAATCTAGGAAGGCAAAGATCCTAGGGTTATATTTGGTGAGGGCTGATTTGCTGCAGAGCAATTAAATTGCAACATGAAATTTGGAAGAGACATATTAAAACCATAGCACCTAGCATCCAGCATAACATGATTACCTAATTGGAACTGGATAAAATGATTTGACGACAGTGAATAGATTTTACAAATCATAGCAAACTATAAAGTAAAAGAATAAAAAATCAGACCTTTGGAAAAATTATAAAATACCTTGAGAAATAGATAAAGTGTTTAGATTCGATTAATAATGATTGTGATTTTGCATCAGAAGAGATAGAGAGATATAATCAATGTTGTTTAAGTTAGGATAGTCTTATACCAAATTTCAAGATAGAGGAGACTATAAAAAGCCACGTGACTGACAAAATTCTGTCAGCAATGGACAAAGAAGAGTAATAACACAAAGACGTCTCCAAGATGAGAGGTCAAGACATAAAAAATTTCCTTCTGACAGGCACAAATCCAACAGTTGAAACCAGTATATGAAACGTGTTTTTCAAGAATGAGAATTAGAAGAGGAAACACCAAAACTAAGAACTAAGCTTTGGGACATACTCACAGCTGGTCAGACATAGAGGAAAAAACGAAACCTGGCATTTTCTAGAAATCAACAGAAAGAAACAGTAAGAAATTACCAAAAGGCCCACGGTAGTCAAAAAGTCACTGGACTTTTAATAACAAGGAAATCCTTGATGCCCTTTGAGAAAGTGATATTTTGGGCTGCTGATGGGATTGGAATGCTAAAGGTGTGCAACGGAGTAGGTGGAAATGTGGAGGCTTTGGGTGCTGTGATGATATATAGTTTTTTGGTCAAACACCAATATATATGTTGCTATGAGGATTATTTTTCTTTAATTTTTTTTTTTTGTATCAGGGATTGAACACCAGGGTGCTTAACTACTGAGCCACATCTTCAGCCCTTTTATGTTTTATTTTGAGACAAGTTCTCACTAAGTTGCTTGGGGCCTCACTAAATTGCTGAGGCTGGTTTTGAACTAACTTGCAATCCTCCTGCCTCAGCCTCTGGAGCCACTGGGAATTCAAGCATGCACCACCACACCCAGATCAAATAGTACATTTTTAATAAAGCAGATTATTCTCCATAATATGGATGGATCTCATCCCATAAATCAAAGCCTTAAGAGAAAACACTAAGTCCCCAGATGAAGAACGAGATCTGTCTCCAACATGTCTTCAGACATAATGTCACAGAATCTTCCTTTCCTGGTTCTCCAGCCTGCCTGTCTGCACTATGAGTTTGAGAACACAGTAGACATTTCCTCAAAATAAGTCTTTCTCTACTTCTACATTCTAGTGATTCTGTTACTCTGAGGAATCTCACTCATAGAGGTCTTAATCATTAATTTGAAACATTTAAGAGAGAAATATGGTATAGGAGCAGGAAATCAAAATACTATTGTTTCTAAAATATATAACATAAATCTAAGAGTAAGATGACTTTGGATTATACTTTGTCACCCAGATCCTTTCAAATGATTGAGGATCCAAAATAACACCATCCAAGGAGGCCAAATCCACCTAAAACAAAAACCACATGCAAATCAGTTCAGGCCATGATGTAATGGCCCACTCTGATCCCAGGGGTTCTGTGAATAATCTTTTGGATAAATTGTGTACATCTAAAATCACTATGCTTTACTTGCTGTTATGCATTTTCATTGACAATGTTTAGCACCACCTTGTTATATACAAGATTTCTATATCCTCATCTTTGTTATTCTCAATGACTTTTTTCCCACAGCATAATAATGTTTAGGTCATGTGTCTTTTCTCTGTAAGATTACATAGTGAAATAAAGAATTTTAAACTTTACTGTACTATATTGTCATTGTTTTTTACTCACATATATCTCACACTAGACTGTGAATTTCATGAGACCAGAAATGGTGTTTAGTAGCATGCTAATAATTACTCAACAGATCTTTGTTCTATAATAGAATAAATGAACAAATTAGTAAAGTCTTTTTCCTTTTGGCATTGGGAATTGAACCCAGGAATATTCTACCACTGAGCCACATCTTCTTCCCTTTTTATTTTTTATTTTGAGACAGGGTTCTGCTTAATTTCTTAGGTTCTTGCTAAATTGCTTAGGCTGACCATGGACTTGTGATCCTCCTGCCTCAGCCTCCTGAATCACTGGGATTATAGTTATATGCCATGTACCCAGTTTGAATAAAGTCTTAATACAACAATCAATACCTCTATCAATTAATTCTTAAAAAGTATACTCAAATTGGAAAACCTCTGAGAGAGTTAAAACAAACAAACAAACAAACAAAATAACTCAGAATTACAGCAAATGAAGTATATTAATGGGAAATTATTGTTGTCAACCTTAGGCCCAAAGCAAGAAGGTAAAGGAGAGTTTACTAGAATCTTGAAAGAAAGAGACTCAGAGGTAGAACAGGTGATATGGCAGGAGTAGTGGCTATTGGTGCATGGACAGAGCCCTCTTGTAATTCTCTGTCTCTAGGGGAAAGTCACCAGATAAGTAAATGTCTTTATTTCTCTTGCCCCTCCCTCTGATACATCCTGGGGCTTTCCAATGGCTGGTCCCAATTGGAAGCAAGAAGACAAGAGAACCTCTGGATACTTCCCTGCAGGCCAGCTCCCAGGGCAGAGACCAGAATACAGTTCAGAGAGAAAGCAGATAACTATTTGGCTTAGCTTTTTATGTCTGCGATGTGGAAATTTCCAAGCCTTATCTTCTAATACTAAGTTTTGCAAATTAAATCTCCCAAACATTTTTTCTCATTTTTTTTGGGCTGGGAATGCCTTTTTCTACTATCCCATAAGGTAATTAAATTAATTCTTCAAGATCTGAGTTAGAAATATTTCTCCTGGTACTTTATCTGATCCTATCCCCGAAGATATTAGTTGTAGTATACACAAATGACACTGTAGCATTTTTTTTCAGAGTGATTGTGATGGTAGAAATAGTCATAGTAGCTTACACCTTAGTAAAGAAAATGTTGTCTGCTGGGTACTTTCTTTTGCTTTAAGAATACCCAGGCTTAACCTCATTTAATCTTCATAGT
The DNA here is from genome assembly GCF_045843805.1 of Urocitellus parryii. Classification (NCBI taxonomy): domain Eukaryota; kingdom Metazoa; phylum Chordata; class Mammalia; order Rodentia; family Sciuridae; genus Urocitellus; species Urocitellus parryii. The sequence goes on from NC_135536.1 coordinate 39,086,566, forward strand.
AACCCATAAGACATATTCAAGTTTTACAAATAAGGAACCTAAAGATTAGAATTTATTTTATTTACCTTAGTCCTTACAGATGATATGTGATAGAAT